>NW_028229649.1:0-184676 GCF_053477565.2 Lygodium microphyllum | reverse complement strand
TCTATGGCACTAGCCAGGCCTCTTCTACTCACCCAAACCACCCCACATGGCCTCATGGTAGCATGGAGTGTCTAAGGGATATACTACCCTAACCTCTACTATAAAACTTTGTATTTGTATGAGTTGTAATCCAATGGATAACCCTTCCCACACTCCTCAGAGGGATTCCGTACATTGATTGGTGTCATTTCATCCCATGCAAACACGATATCTAGAACAAAAATCCAAAAACTCATGATCTTCCTTAAAACTACAATGTTATGAGTTTTGCATGTTTATAAAGAAATTGTTAGATAACTCATTTTTTATTGATTTCCTTAACGATTTTTATAGATCACAACATTAACAACCAAATACAACCATTTTCAATCATTTACCAATGGAATTTATCATAAAACAAGTAAATTTATGACTTACTCATAGAACAATTCTTTATATTATACACATCTTATGATTGGAGACGCTCCTTTCAACCTGGATCCATGCTCCAACATCATCCCACGATCAAAATCTCGCATCTCAGCCCACCCGCTTCTCTCATAGAATCAACTATAGAAACACACAATAAAGAGGAGAGAGGAGAGAGAAAGACTAGAAACTGAAATTTTCATTGACTTAGCCATTTTTTGATCCATTTGAAGAGATGGAAGGCATGGAAAATCAACATCTCAACCCCTTCTTGCCTCTCCCTCTGACACAAATAGGCGTAAAATCCAAATTTTTAATTAAAAAATGGGGTGACAAATAGAATGACACCCCCCTCCCACACATTATGTGAATTTTGGGATTTTAGCCCTTAACTAATTCATTAATCTTTAAGTACTAAAATATCTAGTTAGAATTTTTGGTTTTCACATTGCATGAAAGTGGTTTCATCTCTGTTGAGGGTGCAAATGGCCTCGGAATTGTGCTCTAACTCGATGACGGTTGGCTTCTTTAGTATCAAAATCTATCAATCTAGCATTCATCCTACACTTTCTAGCTCCTAGATCACATAACTACTTAGAATGCCAAACCTTGTCAGGATTAAATGGGGGTCAAACGACCTCCGATTGATGAACTAACACTTGCATTGCATTCTTGGCATCGAAATCTATCTATAAAGTCTAGCTCATCGATCTTCAACTTTTTCACACTACAACAAAAAGACTCCATAGACGCGCTTGTAGACGCAATATTTGAATTGTGAAAAAAAATGTCGGGCGCGTTTATTAACGCGTCTAAAAGCGCGCTTATGATCAGCAATACACGCACCTTTAGATGCGCGTATAAACGCGCTACATAAATATATAATCATATTTTTAAAAAAGTGGATATATTCATATTGTACGTCTATACAAGCGTGTATCTATGCGTCTAAAACCGCGTTTACTCTGAAAGTTTTTGACGAAAATAGACGCGCATTTATCCTGCAATTTAGACGCGTTGATAGACGCGCAAAACAGAGGTATGAAAAACAAACCAGAGAGCATGTGGCCTGCAAGGCCACATGCTCTCTGGTTTTTTCCCCCCATCAACATCAAATTGTATGCTTAGGGATAACAAAGAAAGATTATTTCAAAGATTGGATACTGAAAACAAAACAATGTATGTAGCACACGAAATTTCATATATATAGATGAAACGTTTTTACATTATGAGTTCTAGTGCTTGTGACGTCATGGTCACAAGTACTATAACTGAAAGTAATACATATCAAAAATGAAAATTACAAGCCAAGGGGAGGCATGCATGCATGGGGCTCCTCTATATCTCCTCAGAAGAGGCATCATCATCACTACCACCACCGCAACCTGTGCCGCTGCCGTTGCCGCCACCGCTACTACTAGTTCCCCCTTGGCTATCCTCAACTGCATCAGGGTTTGCCTACACAAAGGATTAAGGTATATAAATACCATTACAAATAATAAATTAGAGTTATCTATACTTTTCATGTAAAAAATAAAACACATCTCTTGTGGTGGTGGAATCCTCATGGCGTGATTATATTGCTCCTCCGTGATGAGTCCCTCCTCGTAGAAATGCTGCCAAGTGGATGCCCAGTTATGACCTCGATGGTAGCCTACCTCTCTAGGAGTAGGCATCCTACCAACGATATGATACTACAAAATAATTTGAACATATAACGTATTAAAACACACTACATAATGAAGTGAAACAAATTACAAAATTTAATTTGAAAAAAGAAATCAAATAATACTTACAAACTCAGCCTCCCATGACTCCCTGCCACCCGATCCATAATGCGACGATCCCATGGTTGCCATCTGGATACGTCGCGCCTCTACATGCTGGCGACTGGTCATTTTCTCCGCTGCTCTCTTCTTGGCCTCTTTCAACTCCTTGCGGTGGCAACTGGGTGGTTGGCCATATCCAGGGCGCCCCTGCTCTTGTCTCCGCAATGACTCCTCGGCGCGTGTCATAAGGTGAGACCTCTTGTTATGAAGTGTGTCTCACCTTTGACCGTCCCTAATCATCTGAGAATCGTGAATTCTTGGGATTAGGGTACATTTTATGTACTGCCCGTAGCACCTCTTGGCACAAACCATTTTTCTGGTGCTTGAAGGGAATCATGCGATCTTTGTATGTGACATGCACGACACTCCTCAAGTAGGCTATCACTTCCCTCCCCTCAAAGTCATGCAAGATAGCACCAACATCAGTGATAGAGTAGTACATTTGTGGAGGCTCACCTCTCTCATTTTCCGGTGAGGGTGATCGAGAGCCACCACCTAGGCAACCCCCACAAAGCCCTCAACCTCCTCGTCCTCCCGCACCACTCTCCCTCCTCCCTCGACGTGCACTACCCTCTGCCTAACTCGATACACGTGCTTTTGCAGATGCACGTGCTTCGATCGATCCATGTACCTCAGCTGATCCCTGTGTAGGCAAAGATGTGATAGGTGTCCTAGACATCACACTGAAAACCTCATCTGTAGTGGGAGGGTGACAGAGATAATTAGTCATCTCCCCCATGAATTGCTCCTTGTTGAATGGGGTGCTGGAGGATCCAGGATTCCACATCTACACAAGAAAAATCATGTTACCCTATGCAGATAAAACATATTACATACAGCGTCTATACCTGCGTCTCTGTGCGTGTTTATACCTGCATCTGTCAAGGCGTCTCTGTGGGCGTCTGTCAGCGCATCTATTTTCGCGTCTACAGCCGCATCTACACTGTCATCTGGACACGCTGACAGATGCGCACAATCGCACCATTTCTTCTTAAACTTGCTTAAAAGAAGGGTGGGATAGAACCTAGATGTGGACGTGATGTTTTTCCATTCATAGATTGAGTCTCGAGCCATAAAACACTGGAGTCTTCACTCGCACTTTTATCCAAGTCTAGAGTAGGAGTAACGCTGATCTTTGTTTTAAGGCCCAAGTAAGTGTACCATAGCTTAAGGGGTCTTTCATCTACCCAGTATATTTTGCTACAGACAGCTCATGAGGGTCCAGCATGTCTAGTTATTTGAACACCTCGTAAGAATCATGATGAAATTTGCTACCTACCTTGGGGTAGGATTCACTAATAATATGGTGGAATATAAAGCCTTGATCATGGGGATGAACATTGTTAAGAAAGGTGGTATTCGCGAGTTACTAGTAAAAGGGAATTTCTAGTTGGTTTTGAATCAATTGGATGGGATTCCATGTCGCTATGAACCTGATGGACAAGTTTGAGAGAGTGTCTCTTCAACTAATTTCATAATATTCGAATTAGTTTACCAATTCATTAGCAAATTATGCTTATGAAGAATACCTCTTTTTCAATTGTGGTCCTTGTTTAGATATCTCCATTGATGAGGAGATAGGACCTACTCGATTATGGAGACTTTTATCAAAACACAGTTTATCTATGGCAAGAAATGGTTAGTATGGGTAATGCAAAGAGTAGCCGAGACCCATTTACCATTGTTATATTAGAACCACAGGATGGTCAAACGATATTTTATGCATACACCTCTTGCTATATATACAGGACTTATGGGTCATAATATGATGCATCTAGTTTAGGGCTAGGAACCCTATTTTCTCCTTGGAATAGAGTGTCTTGTTCTATGTTAGTACCACTCCAAGGAGGGATATGTATATGGCTTTTTACTTTAGACCAAGAGAGTTGATTGCTTTGGATGTGTGTTATATTTCGTTAGGTCAAGAGGGTCATTTTTGCTAAATGGTATATCTCACTAGGCCAAGAGGGCCATGTATCTATTTGGTGTGGATACGTTTAATGGTCTTTTGTCCTAGTGGTATGCTAGACAGGTTTAATGGTTTAATTTACACGCACACTACAATAGTATGACTAGGAAATAAAATATTTGTTATTGTGAGTATTGAGGCTTGCTGATGCCAGGATAGGTATATTCCACGATGGATTCCGTGAGACCACGGTGCATTTCGTGAGTTTTTATTCCACGGTGGATTCTGTGAGGTTTTGCGGTTGATTCTGTAAAAATTTATTTATTTGCCAAGGCTCATACACAATGTGGATTTCTTGTGCGAGAAGTTGACGGGGACACTTGTCCTTTTTGGGCATCAAATTAATTTAATGTGCACATGGGTGATTCCATGGTGGGTGGTTCTGCAAAATACATATTTCAATTAAGAGACATTTATGAGTTTAGAGTGCACTTATATTAAATTAAAGTTAGGAGAGAGCTCCAACCTATTTATTTATTTTGTGGATGAAGGCTGCTAGGTAATCACTTTTGTCGGATTAATTTTATTATTTTCTAACAATTGTGAATAATTCAGTTGATGTGTAGAGCAGGCGGCAGTGTCGTTGGGAAGCACTGGGCGATAGTGTGTATTCAAATTATCTAGAAGAAATTATCATTTTTGATGGGCGCGTGTCTTATTATTAAAGACATGGTGCTAATATCTATTTAGGCGCACTTATTTATTGAAGCGCTTGACAAATATTTATTATTTTGTATACGCATGGATGCACGGTTTAAATATTTCATTATTGGACATTCTGTTTGGGCACAACCCAACTTTTCGACCACCCTACACACCACTTGTGTCATGCTTAATGAATAAAAATAAAACTATGGTACTTGTATTCATGTTATATTAAAGGCTAGTACTTACACTCTCGATATTCATGTTAGAGAGAGAGAGCATTGGATTATCATCCAATGCAAAACAACAAATTTCAAAGAATCAAATTACAACATGAAAATTTTCAATGAACAATAACTATCAAGATGAAAAAGGACATGCTAAAAACATATCAAGAAATATAGTAATATTATTTCTTAGATTTTATGTGCTGACAAAAAATATGTAATAATATTATTTCTTAGATTTTATGTCCTAACAAAAAATGTCGTCCAAAGTGAACACTATGGAGTATGACCTACTTGAAAAGTTGCGAGTGACACTTTACTAAACTTGGTTTTCATGTTTCCGTAGCGAAGTGGCCATCTAATGGCTTGTAGTGTATTTATCACCTCGGATAGGAAATCAATATAATGTCGGCTAAGCAAGTTTCTTCCCAAGGATAATAAAAGATCGTGAAATAAGGCGGGCGCGACCGACCGAACTGCCCAATGGACAAAATAGCAGGTACAAGTAGTTCATGATACAGAATCCAGATCATCGTGGAATAGCAGGTACAAGTAGTTCATGATACAGAATCCAGATCATCGTGGGAGAACTATGTAATATTCCCGGCGTGGAACAGATGAGCTGATCACTTATACGCTTATTATTTCTGGCCTCCTTATACCATGGCGCCCGCTCACGTGCTGTCACTTCCATTGCTGTCCGTCATATTGCTTGTATACTTGAGCTACGGCGCCGATGCGCACAGGTACGTGGTAGGAGGCGCGGAGGGGTGGCACGCGGACGCAGACTACCACAGATGGGCTGAGAACCGCGTGTTCAGGGTCGGCGACAGCTTGTGTAAGTAGTATATGAAAGACTCAATCCTCACGCCCTCTAATGTGTCTGTATTACGACCGCAATTAACTAATATGCTACCGGAATATATACTGCTTCTGCTGCTTGCATTTGGGTTGTATTGCTGTCATCTATGCAGCCTTCAGGTATGCAGAAGGGACGCACAATGTAGTGGAGCTACGCAACGCAGCGGACTACGCGTCCTGTGACGCAAAAGGCGGCGTGACGTCGTTCAGGCACAAGTCCAGGCCGGGTGACACCGTGGTGCCCCTGCGGACAGCTGGTCCGCACTGGTTCATTTCCGGGGTTCCAGGGGACTGCACCAAGCTGGGCATGAAGCTCACCATCGATGTTCTTCCGGGCGATGCTGCTCCTGCATCACATCGCCATCATCATCACCGTGATCATCGGCATGAAGCTGACGAGGCTCACCATCGTCAACATGGGGCTCATGAGACCCACCATGAAAAACATGCGGCCCCCGAAGCGGAATCTCCGGCGGCGCCCGAATATCCAGCTCACCATCGCCGCCGTGACCATAGTGATCACCATAATGCTTCCACCCACGATGATCGTGATCATGATCATCATCACCACTATCGTCAACCAAGCACGGCTCCTCAATCTTCCAAAGGAGGCCACCACCACCATGCCCACTCTCCTGCTGCATCCAACCCCGATCGTCATCGCCAGCAGCAACACCATGATGCGCCATCCCAGTACTACGGCCAGCACCAGGAACAACATGCGACCCCCGAAGCTGAATCTCCGGCTCACCATCATCATCATGGAGCTCATCGTAAGGCCTACCATCAACATGCGGCACCTAAATATCCAGCTCACCATCGCCAGAATGACCATGATGATCACCATGATGCTACCACTTACAATGATCGTGATCATGATGATCATAACCACCATCGTCAAACGAGCCCTGCTCCTCGATCTTCCGAGGGAGGCCACCGCCGCCATGAACATCACTATGCCCACGCTCCTGCTGCATCCAACCCCGATCACCATCGCCAACGCTAACACCATGATACGCCATCCCACAATGGCTAGCACCGTCTCATCCAGGCTCTGCCTTTCTCCCGACCCACCCATCATGATCATGAATGATCACACTCCTCGTGGGCCGCCTATGTGGCAGCTAGTATGGTCTCACGTCAGTGTTGTCTCTTGGCGCCGGTGAAGGCTCATCCCATTCTAAAGTTTGGAACTCGCTTCTATGCGTGACCAGAGTTTCGATTCTAGCACGACATGGTGTTTCCCTCTTCAATGCATCCATCTTAATTCTACGAAATCGATACATGATTCGTGTACAAATAGGGAAATGAGTGAAATGTTCTTGTTGTGTAACCTCCATCAATATTGGACATTTTCTTTTTGGTTATATACGTACTAGTATTCATAGCATCCAATGTACGACCTTGATTTGCATATCTTCTAAATATAACCATAATATACTTCTAGGTTTTCTGCATCTAACCATGAGCTTCCTCTTGCACTGCTTGTAGTAGGGAAAGTAGACTTAGTTGCACATCACACATCAATTGATTGATAGTGTCTTTCCTTGACATTCTTATCTCTACTCCTACTTCTTGATAAAAGGATCATTATTCTCACAAAACCCACCACTCAACAATGCGTTGTCCATACATATGGTGTATAATACATTCATGTATATGCTAGAACGTGACAAGGTTTGGCCTTCCATGAAATGAGGATCATGGACCTGGATCCCTATTTTACAAAGCTTTTATTAGTATAGATATTATAGTGAGAGTAGAAAATTACTGAAGGATTGTTAAACTTTTGTATTACTCTAGATAGTTAATGTCATATTAATCATTAATGTTAGTGTTCATAGTATGGATGGTTCAAATATATAAGATTTTTAGATAATTTCAGTCTATTTTGGATATTATTTCTTGTAAATATCTTAAAAATGTGTAGAAAACTTCTAGAATAGGATGCCAAGCGGTGTGTGATCGCAGTTTCCAATTAGCAAACAATACTTAGGAGGGGAGGAGATGGGAAAAAGAGTGATATGGAAGTATTGTAAATAAGTGTCATGAACCATTAGATTTACCATCTAAAGCACTAGAGTAGAAGATAGTATTTGGTACACATTTTTGGGTATAAGAGGGAGCTTTAGGAGATCTAATGATTCGAGATTGCTTCCACATAATAGTAGACATTATCTAAATAATTCAACAATCATTTATCTGTGAGTTTAGCCATCAAACAATCAGCTTACAACTCTTGTAATAACTAGAAATAACATAGCTGAAGAAGTATATTTGGAATCCTATATAAGGATTTTGTTTATCTTCTGATGTTCTATCAATACAACACAGTGCTTCGGAGAGAAGTACTTGGGCTTCTCCTATCAAGAAATCATCTAAATGTATTGAAATTTGGATTTCTTGGACTCATTGTCTTGTATGTACAACAGAGTTTACATGTAATACATGTAGAGTCTAAATGGTTGAGGTTTTTCTTTATCTTGTGTAAGGGTTATGGTAGACTTGGCCGAAGGTTTTATAGTTGATTCATGATGTATGTATATGTCTTGAAGAGAACTTGATTTTCAGCATTCTTGATCATTTGAATCTCCTGCCTATTCTTTTTATTCTCTTTTATCTCCTAGTATCTACTTTCTTCTCTCTTTAATCCTCGGTGGATACGACATTTTCGATAAAATCCCTTTGACATTGGTGAAGCCCATGTAAAAGGTTGTGGGAAGGGAAGGCATGATGGGAGAACATTCAAGCAAAGCTTATACTAATTTTTGCAGCAATTAGTGTAGAATATGAACATGCTTACGTAGATTAAAAAACAAGAACTAGTGATGTAGACTTTTACTCAAACAAAAATTATTGTGATGAATGCTTTGTAGGCAATAGAGTGTGAGATGAAGTTGTTTAATGATACATACATACATACATATATATATATACATATATATATATATATGCTCAAAAGTTGGAGTTCTTTTGGGTGGCTTGACTTCCATGGAGCTAGTATTTTATACGAGTCACTATACATGAATTGAAAGCCTAAGTTAATTCTACATGCAGGATACTGATTGGGTAGCCTTCAAGAAGACACTCTGAGAAGAATTATACATTAAAGATTCTAGTTTGATTACCCGCAAGACTTTCCAAGAGTAGATTCTAAAATCTAGTAAGGGTCTTGTGTCAATTTGAGTACTTAGATCTTGCGGAAAAACATGCTCTTATAAGTCAAAACTTTAAATTATTTTTAGAGCTTCATGAAGAGAAGCTTGATGATTTGTTGGAGGCTCTAACTATGTAGACATGGCTTAAACTAAAGGGGAGGCATGTTAAGGATAGTGTTATTGCACTAGTGAAAAAGCATAGAAGAAGAGAAAGATTACATGTATCTAGCTTGCTGATTGTTACATGCAAAATAATTTATGTATCTAGTAAGACACCTACTTCTGTGGCTAACCTTATGGTTGTACTTGATATTTCCACTATTAAGAAATATGTATTAGATGATTTGGTTAACAGCATGCGAAATCTTCAATTGAAGGTTGCAAAATTAGATGAGAAATGACAAGAGGAAAGGGGTCAATTATCACTCCCTAAACGAGGAAAAATATTTATATGAAGTGATAGTTTATAGCATAAAAGGAAGGATTATGTTTCTTATCAAGAGGCCTTAGCATCATAGTTCATCTTTTAGAAAGATGGCAAGATCCAAGTAGAAGAAACAAGATTGTCTCTTTCTTTGAATTTTGGACAGAGAAATATGCAAAATTTATTAGAAGACTTGGATGTTCAAAATGTTTATGCAATGTACATGTTACTACTTTTGGTCTATAGTTTGATAGAATGTCTGGCTAAGTGATGGTTGGTCTGAAGGCTACAATATGGACACATGCTTTGCATGTAGCTGAAAAGAGAAAGGCTACTAACAGTGAAATGTCTCATACATGGCAAGACATTCGTGACCTGAGTGGTTGGGAATCACCCATAGATGCATATTCAATACATGAATATTTAGCAAAAGTGTAGAATACAAGTGTACTTGTAAAAGATAAATACAAGAGAAATGAAGATAATATATGGACATCTAAGAGAGTAATGAGAAGAAGTATAAATCGACCTAAAGCTATAAATATCAACCATCTCCTGAGCATGTTATGGAAGACGTGGGGCAAGAGTAAAAACAAGGTAGCAAACAAGAGGACAAAAACAGAAGCAAGCATTTGGGATATAAACTGCAATCTGATATTGAGAAAGCCACGGATCTCAAGAAGGTTCTTCAAGAAAATATTTTAAACAATCGAGTGGAATTCACCTTAGGAGAGGTGCTTGGCATCGCCAAGCAAGAATTTTATGAAAAAATGATTAACATAGTTAAGAGAAAGTGTTAATTTTTTAGAGATGCCACTAGTGCATTATTGCAACTTAAAGAGAAACTAGTTTATTGGGCATTCGAGTTGAATATGAGCATGATATAAGTACTCATTTGTCAATGGAGGATGCTACTAAATCAGTGGATAGCATGCGAAAAAGATAAGAAAGTGAATTAAAGTACATTGTCTTGTAACAATATGCATAGTGGAGCAAGGCAGATTCAACAATGTGGAGAAGAGACTCCAAGATTTATTCCTCGGAGTCATTCCATAAGAAAACATTGGGCAAGGGCTACCACTGAATCACTAGTGAAAATACAAAGTGTGAAAATCCTTGTATTGCTTTGCTTGACCACAAATCTGATATTTATATTATTGAGCATGGATTGTACAAAAATGGTACATGGCCTGTGGACACTGATCATGGTTGGCATATGAGAGCTAGAAATCAATCTTTAAGGGAGCCCTATGCTGCATGTCCTAATATAAAAGGGAGGATTGGTGATGTACAAGAAGAGCAAGACTTTTTTGTCCAAGATAGTTCCTTATATGTTGTCATTTTGGGACAACCCTACATTACCAGAGTGCATATGAAAAGAAAGGTGCTCATTCTAGGAACTGGAATACACTTTAAGAGTCTCCTTTGTCTCCAAATGCAAGAAAACTTAGAGAATTAGATTTTCACTGAGTAGTGCATTAATGCGAGCTATAGTAGTGCTGATTAGAGGATGTACTTGCCTCTTCATGGAATGAAGCATATATTTACTACTGGTTATTCTCCGTTTACAACAAAGAGTTCATGTATTAGACAATTGGAAAGGAAGTTAGAAGCAAAGATATAGAACAAGAAATGGTTTGAGAAAAGACATAGATTGAGGCCAAAAGCCATACAAGATGGGGATTGGGTATTGGTTTATGACACTAGTTTGAAAAACCATGGGAGTACCATGTGTACTGTCTCCAAATGATGATTCGGGCCCTATGTGGTAAGATAAGTATTTGTTAATTCTACTTATGCATTAAATAAGCTAGATGGGGTAGCCATAATAATTTTGGTAGTGGAAAAAAGATATCATTAATGTTAGTGTCCATAGTATGGATGGTTCAAAAATTTAGGATTTTTGGATAATTTTGGTTGATTTTTGATATTTTGAATATTATTTCTTATAAATATCCTAAAAGGTTTAGAAAACTTCTAAAATAGGGTGACATGAAGAAAATAAGTTGTTCTTTAGCTAGTTTTGGAAAATCTCATTTAAAAAAAGGGCTCTTGAATTCATCAAGCACGATCACAGTCTTTAGGCAACAAACAACACTCCAAATGGGAGAAGATGCGAGAAGAAGCAATCCCGAAGAATTCTAAATAGGTATCCTTGGTTTGACTCCCCTTTTGAAGCCAATGGAGATATCAAGTTTATTGTTTGAGGAACAAAGTAGAAGATAGTGTTTGATGTCTAGATAATCCAAAAAGCATTTGTCTTCGAGTTTACCTGTCAAAGGATCAGCTTATGGTTGTTGTAATAACCAGTAATACACAGGGTTGAAGTGTATTTGGAGTCGCATACACTATAAGAGAAATGCCCTATAGACACACACTATACACACGAAATAGAGGGCACATTTATCAGCGCATCTATATACCCGCTGTCGAAGGGTTTTTGAAAGCAAAGTCGCGACCACAAAGGACCTTGATTAATTTCAGGATAGAAGATCAATCATACAAATAAGCAAGATGAGAGGATTTGTGAGCAGCAAAAGCACTAATATTGTGCCAGAAAAATCTGCAGAATCCACTATTCAATCAACTAAATATTTCGACAATCTCTGAAACTCTTGACCAATATATATCAGTCCTCAACTCTTTTGCTGATAGATATCAGCCCTCAATAACTTTGGAAACCATAAAATTACAGCCTATGTCTCAATATGCTGACATACAATAGCAAACTCTGTCTCTTGTTGAGTGATCTCAGCTATCTACTCATCTCTCATAGAAACTGTAGTCTCTGGATGCATAACAAGGAAAGAATCCTGCACATAACTTAAACTCTCTGTAGTACTCTCTGCGTATTCCATGTTTGAAGGTGGCTTTGTTGGGTAAAACTCCCTGGCATGAAGCAAAAACTGAAGAGTTGAAGTAAGCCCTATTCTTTATGTGCCACTCAGTGCATCCATATCCTGAGCTGCACCACCATAGCTGCTATGACGTGCATTCAGGTGAGCTCTTATGCTGAATCCCTACATTATATTTAGTTCAGAGTTTTGAAAACCTTGGGCAGGTGTCCAAATAAGCCTGTGTGTCCATATTCCTGTGGAAGAGCATACTCGGACAAGAAAATTCTGAGGGAGAGGGAAGCTGTATTGTGTATTCCCTTTGAAGCAACATCATCAACAAAGGAAGGATTGGCACAAGCGGCGGTACTGAACTCCAAAGGAGAGCTGAATCCATCCTTATTGCTGTGATTTAGCAACCTGTGAGCTTTAAATCGTTGTGCAAAGCAGAACTCGATTTGGAGTAAGCAGCTGGTAGTACTTTTGCATCAAGCTTCTCGAGGTAGTTCTGGAAGAAGCGCAGAGAAGGATCCTGAAGAATCGAAGGATTTCTTTCGTAGAGTTGGATGAAAGGCTTGAGCATGTATGACATTCTTCTTGTATTTCCATAGCTTGTCGGATACCTCACGCTCTTTAATTGCAACTTATAATTCTTCCATACTCCAGCGAAGTTCTGCACCTCCTCTTTCGATCAAACTACTATTGCCACTGTGACCTTTGCGCGAGGGAGAAAACACCCTGTCAGAGGATGTAGAATTGTGGGTTTATCATGGCTGCGATGTGATGGGCTCCGTCTCAAACTAGAATGAGATCTTTCCCCCATAGGAAATTTCTCTCCTTCCAGAGCCTCCTGTTTTTCTTGCTTTTTCTTCCCCCAGCTAGACAACACGCCTCCCAGAAAAGCGCAAAAACTGGCCAAATAAGAAGCTCGCTGCGCATAATGTGCAAGTTTGATGCATAGTCAATGAAGCTTATCCCCATGATCAATCCAGTCCCATGTTGTCTTGGCTCTGGTTTCATGCCTCACGTCACCAAGGCTGAACCATTTCAGCACATGACCATCCTTTTGAAATTCAAAAGCTCCTCCACCCTGTCCTCAGAAAAGCAAAACGGCCAATAAAGCTCTCCTTTTTTTCCACAATAGCCTCAGAAAAGCATTTCTCAGAAAAGCCTGTCGGAAGTTCTCAAGAGTGACACGCCCATCCTTATTAGGTTCTAGCAGGGTATACTGGGCACGAAGATAAACCAACTCATCTTCTGTAAGAGTCCTGGACAAAGCCTTTAAACCTGCTCGTTTCAAAGGTGACGATCGGAGATAAGCTTTCACCAACTTGTAAACCAATATATCCAAAGGAATCTTATTATCTCCACGAAGCCAGGGGTGCAAGGCATCTCATCAAAATTGGGATCAGCACGGATCACAGCCCGAAATATCCCCGACTCAGTGCGAGCCCAAAAAGGCCGACTTCCACAAAGAAGAATATAAGTAATAACTCCAATGCTCCAAACATCAGCCTCTATGCTTTATGATCGATGAAGAACTTTAGGTGCAACATAGTAGGCACTTCCCACGATGTCATTAAGTCTCTCCTCTGGCTTGACAAAATCCGACAGACCAAAATCAATAGCCTTCATTGGTGCAGCTTCATCCTTCGTTGTGAAAAGAAAATTCTCTGGCTTCAGATCCCGATGAACAACACCTTGCAAGTGGCAGAAGGATACTATGTTCAAAATTTGAACCACAATAACTTTTGCATCCTCCTCAGAGTATCTTCCGCCCCGTGAGAGAATGTGATCCAACAGCTCTCCTCCCTCGCAAAGTTCCATAATCGGCATATCTTGAAATAAGTGTAGCCCATGAGATTGCATCTCGAGTTACCAATCTACCAAAATTCCTTATTCTTCTCCGTCTTCAGCATAGAATTAAAGAGCAAACATAACAACTAAGTATGTATAAAGTATCAAATCACACACACGACTTTTGGGTGGTTTACACACCTCGAATGCGCAGCAATATGACATCCACCCCCTCTAATCCTACGCATCCTCCGGATGGGCCAACTACCCATGATCATTATCATCAAGATCCACAAACAGATCAATCTCTTCATTATGCATTTCCGGTGTCATATCATCTATTTCTTCCATTGGAATTTCTTCTCGTTGCTCTTCTCTTGAAAATTCTTCCAATGCATATTCCTCATCATCTCTTTTCTTGAAAATCTTGATTCTTTTTCCAGCAATAGGCACTCTAAGCACTGTCGCATCCAATTCTGTCAGCTCATATGTTGCATTATCAAAGACATGTTTGACTATGTATGGCCCAAACCATCTTTTCACCATCTTCCGAAGTGCAGTATGCTGATTTTCAAGGCTGCTATCAAAGACCAATACCCAATCTCTCTCTTCTATTGCTCTAGGCCGCAAGCGATGCTTGCTGTCAAACCTGTCCTTATTTCTTAGTCTAGCAACCTTCAACCTGTCAATAGCTAGCTGAATATCCTCAGGTCTCCTCTCCAACTGTCGAATCCGAAGAGCTAAGAGCTCTTCTCTCGTCAAATCTTCCTGCCAAGGTAAAGCTGACCAAGTCAAAGCACAAGTCTCAATTGGCATAACAGGTTTCTGACCATACATCAACTCTGTAGGCATATATCCTGTGGTAACACTATGAGTCATACGATCAGCCCATAAAGCAAATGTAGAAGTCTCGGCCATTCTCCAATCCGTCCTCTGCATTCTTTGGCTAATGCTTTCACTATTGGCGGATGCCCTCTTTCACTCTTCCCATTTCCCTCTGGATTGTATGCTGTTGTTAGAGCCAACTTGATTCCTAGCTAAGAGAAAAACTCCCTAGCTTCATTTGCATCCAATTCACCATGATCTGCAGTGATCTTACCCACACAACCATACCTGCAGAAAATTTCCTCCAATAAGAACTTACACACTGCACTAGTGGTCTTCGTTCTCAAAGATCTGCCTCAACATGATTGGTAAGATCCTCTCTAGCCAAAACAATGTACCTCATCTGCCATAGACCCATAGGCATGGTAACCAAATCAACTACCCACTTATAATGAATGCATAGTGGATACGTCGGATGAAGCTCATCTCGATGACGCACTACCGAATACGTCTGGCAGTCTCTGCAAGTCTCAACAAAGTGAGAAACATCTCTGTACATGCCTTTCCACCAATATTTCTCCTTGATTTTCTCATAAGTAGCCCACAATCCTCTATGACCAGCCCAAGGACTCTCATGAAACTCCCTCATCACCTATAACTGTGTCTCTCTATCGCAGACAACCCACAAAGGTAATCCGTCTCTTTTCTTCGGATGCTTCCAAAGAAATCCTTCCTTGAGAAAATAACCATAGGCTTTCCTTCTGATCTTCTTGAACTCTTCATCTGTCCATTAATCTCTTTTGCTTAGTGTACTACGGTACCTACCAATCTGCAACCAATCTCCAACATAAAGTTCTTCTGTGAAAGCCACAATATCATAGACATGACAAACATGATCAACCATAGTGGCTGAAATTTCTGCATCATCCTCTTTTGCAAGTAGAGTCTCCTCATCATCATATCTGGCTCTAGACAACATATCTACCACTGGATTATCCTTCCCTGCTATGTGTTTAAATTCTGGATTTAATGACTTGATGTATGCAATCCATCTCAACATGGCTATATCCGGAGTAGAGCAACTCGTAATCATACCAATCAATGGCAAGCAATCTGTCTCTACCGCAACTCAAGCTCCAATAAAGTACTCATTGTCACATTTGAGAGCCGTGACAATCCCCAATAACTCCCTCTTGATTTGCGGATATCTCCTCTGTCTCTCGTTTTGGACTTTCGCCCCAAACCGAATAGCATACCTATTTCCATCTGCATCATCTTGACCCATAGCCCAAATTATGCCAATTGGACTAGTGTCAACTGTCAATACAATAGGCCTTTCACAATTATAATCCGCTTTCCTGAGAATAGGAGCATTCTGCAATAACTTCTTCAATTTCCGCATGGCTCTAGTGTGGCTCTCATCCCAATAGAATTTCTGCCCCTTTCGAAGCAACTGATACAAACAATCTGCTATGTGTGCAAAATGAGGTATCCAAATCATATAAAACACACAAGCACCAATGAATCTCCGTACCTCTGAAGTAGTAGAACAATACTCTGCAATCTTGCCTATAGCATTCACCTTATTAGGTGAGGGTTTTCTGCCATAATATCCACACATATGTCCAACAATGACAACCTCATTCACTCCAAAAAAAGATTTTTGCCCTGAAAGTGTCAAGTTCACTTCTTCTAACCTGGCCAAAATCTTCTCACATGCTGAAATATGATCAGCCACAAAGTATCTGCATCCCTGCTCATTTAAGCTCTCATTCTTCTCTTCTTCTGCACACCCCTTAATGGGCACATCATCCAAGAAAGGCATAGTAAGCTAAGGTATGTAATCACGAAGGACCTTATGCATGGCATTCATCATATGCGCAACAGAATTAGTGGCACCTTGAGGCAAGGTACACATCCTGACAAGCCCAATAGGAGTTCTCATGGTGGTTATGTCCCTACTTTCCAAGGCCAGCTGAAACTGATCATATTCTGAATACAAATCACCCAAAGAATAGATGGCACGTCCAGCAAATGCCTTTGCAAACTCATCCACAACTGGACCTATACCAACATTCCTGATAGTAACTCTGTTCACTGGCTGCATGTCCTGAATAAATCGAAGAGTGCCATTCTTCTTTGGAACTGTAAACCACCTGTTTGAGTATGGTGTAGATGAAGGCTCAAGGATTCCCATCCTGATTTTCTCATTCAATAAATCAATCAGCTTTGGCAAGTGTGCTTTAGGCACTGGAATAGGTTGTAGATTCCATGGGATATGAGGAATAGTAAAAATGACCATAGGAGCAACAATATCAGGATTCACACATCCAATCTCATGTGGGAAAAAAGAAAATCCCCTTCCATGACACTCAAGCATCTCTTGAAAGCATTGCTTCTCTATGGGTAACAAGAAATCACCATTTCCAATTTTCAATTCAGCAAGAGTCTCTGCTGAAAATTTATGACCAATATGCTCCGGATTCCTCAAAATTTACTGTTTAGCAGCCCTCTCTATTTGCTGATCACTGTCAGGTGGAAGCGGTACAGCAACCGGCTTCACCTTCTTATCCACAGTTTTGAATTTCGTGTCAACCCTGGCTTCATTATGCTCTTCTGCATTACATAAACCTTGCTGTAAATCAGCAATTCAGCACTCCAATGGCTGAATATTCTCAGCCCTCTGCTCTATGGACTGCATAGGAACAGCCCCAAACTTTGAATGCTGAAATATTTCAGCAGTAAACTTTGTTGGCTGAAAATTTTCAGCCCTCTGTCTCTCTAAAAGCTGATCATAACTAGCTGGAAACTCTGTTTGCTGAATTTCTTCAGCACTCAACACTCTTTGCTGAGTTTCCTCAGCCTCTAACTCAATCTGTGACATAAAATCTGCAATTTCATGAAACATGTCCAGGGACTGCACTAATACATTACCGTGACAATTCAGCATATCAGTTTTCAGCATATCTCCCATCTCTGTCATCATATCTGCACAAATCACACTGTCATACATCCCATCTATGTGCTCATCATCCTCCAAAATTCCTGCATTTTTCAAATTTTTCTCCTTCCTGCATATATACTGCCTGGCAGCTCTAGGCAACCTAGAAGTCTTCTGATAACTCATCGAACTGTTTGCTGAAATCCCAACAAAACCGGAGGAGAAAACACCGCTGCCAGGAGGCGAGAACTCCAATCTCCTCTCCTCTGTACCACCGTTGTCTCACGAAACGGGGGTACCTAATGAAAACCCGAATCCCTCGCAGTGGGCAAAGGTGCATCTCTGAGAGTATCTCTATTTCTAACATGGTTCACACATACAGTCATAAACTGAATTGCTCTCATACCATCTTTACTGCGAATCCGTGCATAAGCAGATCCATCATCCATGACCTTTGTTTCCATGCGTATCTCTGTAATGAATGGTTGACCAAGAATTATGGGATAAGAGCATGAATCCTGCACAAAGAAATGAAAATCCTCCTCCACATCACCAATAGAAACCCTGACACTAGGACAGGCAGCATATAAATCACCTGCAGTGTTATTGGCAGCTCTCATACGCCACCCATGCTCTACATCCATAGGCCATCTGTTACTCTCATAAACTCCACGAACTATGAGATTAATCTCTGAACCATGATCCAGCAATGCAACATAAGGCACCTCTTTCTCTCCAATCTTTACCATCGTCTCTGTAGTTGCCCTAGCCCAATGGCTCCGCGAAAAGTGACTACGCGGTATCATGACAGGCTCATCAATTTCAGCATAATGCATAGGCTGAACCCTCTTCTCTACCTGCGAAAAAACAGAAGCATTATCAACCATAACCTCATCATCATCCTCATCCAACTCCCCAATCAAAACTCCCTGTGTATCAGTGGTAGACAATGCATGTCTTTTCCTCTTCAAGACCTCCTGAAACTGATCCTGAAACTCTCTTTTTGAGATGCCCAAAAATCTCAGAAATAGTGAAAGTCACCTCACTACCAAGTATCTTATCATTAAAGATTTTCTTCATGTCTGTAGATGTCTCTATATCGGACATCAATCTGAATCCTGTCTGCTTTCTCTCTCTAGGCTCTTGCCTCTTTTCTTTCTTTTAAGCATCCTCCATCTGTCGATCTGGCCCTGGTCTTGAAGACGGTCCTGCAGTAGGTGGAGTAACAAACTCACCCCCTCTAGTCTTCTTAGCTGCACTTGGATTTTCTTCATCCCTCTTACGCTTCTCCTCAACAAGTACATCTGCACCATGAGACTTAGCCAAATAAGCATAAATAGAATACCTGTCAACAGGCGAGTCCCAACCTGTCTCTGATCTGATGCTAGAGCCTGCACTAGTCAAAACAATTTGCTGAATTTTCCCCTTGTTTGCAGTCTCCATAGCATATGTCCATAGCGCTGACTGAGTCTCTCAACCCTTCTCAATCTGGACTCCATATACAAAAGCATCACCTCTAGCTGTCACATAAGAAGTACGCGCAGCCGTGTCCTCCACTAACTTCTTCATTCCACCTTTACCAAAGTTGGTAGCAAGTGGAGCTCCTGTCTCAGTCAACCAAATCTTACCATCTTGCCCCCAATATACCAAATTCTACCTCCTTGCATCCTGGAAAGAGTCACAATCCCTGCAATGCTGATGGTCCGTACTATCACACCAAATACATCTCCGATCTCTCCTAGGTGCATTAGGAGCACTCCTAGGTGCAGTAGGAGCACTAGAAGAAGTAGTAGGCATAGTCGAAGCAAACTGCTCCTTCAACTTTCCCACCAACTCCGCTTTGACTGACTCCAGTGTCAAATCTGTGATGCCTTTGATTATGTCATCAAGAGAGGTAGGCACCGATGGAGCGGATGGTTTTGGAGCAGAAGGTGTAGGCATCGGTCGTGGAACAAGAGGAATAGGTGGAGTGGAAACAGTAGGCACTGGCATAGGCCAAGAAACTGACTGAGGAAGAGAAGAAATGACAGGGATAGAAGTAGACATAGGAGCTGATGATGGTGTAGGTGTCATGGAATCATTCTGTAGGCGAGTCTTCCATATGCTCCTCTTGGTCAAAGTCGAGACTGCATCCTGAGCATCCTGCCAATCCGTTTTAAGACCCATAGGCTTCGTGCGATCTTCAAGAAGCTCACCCAATTCTTCTTGAAGAGCAAGATCTGCAGCTTGCAAGAAAAGCTCAACTTTTTCAACATCCAATGCTCTTTGTTCAATGGCATCAAGCTGACTATACCTCTCTTCGAATTCTCGAATCAACTCCGAAGCAGCGAGACCTTTGTTTGGCATGTAGACCCACTCTCGGAATGACCGCCGAGTAGCCATACCAAAGTCCTCAAGGAAGTATTCTTCTTTCAAGGCCTTCTCAAAATCTTGCCAATGTGTATTTTGAATAAAAAGATCAGTCACTTTTGTCCTCAAAGCAGGTGTGACAAGACGAAGGAAGTACTTACTCATAAGTCCAGCAGGAACTCCAAAAAACCCCATCTTGATCTCATATGTCTTCAAATATGCTGAAACATTACGCCCGTCAAATATCTTCTTCTCATTCTCAACTGCTTCAATAGCCTTAGTCGCGCTGTTTGCATTCTCCTGCTCCGAATAGAGTTGCCTTTACTGGGACAACTACTGTTGATGCAATTGTTGCTGCTGCTGCATATACAATTGTGTTTGCTGATTTTGGAGCTGCATATACATGGACATATTCTGCAAAATCTATTTTAGATCCTCTGTTGAAGTACTTGACGCAACAGTCATTGATGGAGCTGAAGTAGACGCAGTTGGAGTTGTAGAAGAAGCTGAAATAGAGGCTGAAGTATCTCCCATCCTGAAATTTCTGTGACGCTTTCACGTCGGGTTCACCAAAGATGTCGAAGGGTTTTTGAAAGCAAAGTCGCAACCACAAAGGACCTTGATTAATTTCAGGATAGAAGATCAATCATACAAATAAGCAAGATAAGAGGATTTGTGAGCAGCAAAAGCACTAATATTGTGCCAGAAAAATCTGCAGAATCCACTATTCAATCAGCTAAATATTTCGACAATCTCTGAAACTCTTGACCAATATATATCAGTCCTCAACTCTTTCGCTGATAGATATCAGCCCTCAATAACTTTGGAAACCATAAAATTACAGCCTATGTCTCAATATGCTGACATACAATAGCAAACTCTATCTCTTGTTGAGTGATCTCAGCTATCTACTCATCTCTCATAGAAACTGTAGTCTTTGGATGCATAACAAGGAAAGAATCCTGCACATAACTTAAACTCTCTGTAGTACTCTCTGCATATTCCATGTTTGAAGGTGGCTTTGTTGGGTAAAACTCCCTGGCATGAAGCAAAAATTGAAGAGTTGAAGTAAGCCCTATTCTTTACGTGCCACTCAGTGCATCCATATCCTGAGTTGCACCACCATAGCTGCTATGACGTGCATTCAGGTGAGCTCTTGTGCTGAATCCCTGCATTATATTTAGTTCATAGTTTTGAAAACCTTGGGCAGGTGTCCAAATAAGCCTGTGTGTCCATATTCCTGTGGAAGAGCATACTCGGACAAGAAAATTCTGAGGGAGAGGGAAGCTGTATTGTGTATTCCCTTTGAAGCAACATCATCAACAAAGGAAGGATTGGCACAAGCGGCGGTACTGAACTCCAAAGGAGAGCTGAATCCAAACTTATTGCTGTGATTTAGCAACCTGTGAGCTTTAAATCGTTGTGCAGAGCAGAACTCGATTTGGAGTAAGCAGCTGGTAGTACTTTTGCATCAAGCTTCTCGAGGTGGTTCTGGAAGAAGCGCAGAGAAGGATCCTGAAGAATCGAAGGATTGCTTTTGTAGAGTTGGATGAAAGGCTTGAGCATGTATGACATTCTTCTTGTATTTCCATAGCTTGTCGGATACCTCACGCTCTTTAATTGCAACTTATAATTCTTCCATACTCCAGCGAAGTTCTGCAGCCTCCTCTTTCGATCAAACTACTATTGCCACTGTGACCTCTGCGCGAGGGAGAAAACACCCTGTCAGAGGATGTAGAATTGCGGGTTTATCATGGCTGCGATGTGATGGGCTCCGTCTCAAACTAGAATGAGATCTTTCCCCCATAGAAAATTTCTCTCCTTCCAGAGCCTCCTGTTTTTCTTGCTTTTTCTTCCCCCAGCTAGACAATACGCCTCCCAGAAAAGCTCAAAAACTGGCCAAATAAGAAGCTCGCTGCGCATAATGCGCAAGTTTGATGCATAGTCAATGAAGCTTATCCCCATGATCAATCCAGTCCCATGTTCTCTTGGCTCTGGTTTCATGCCTCACATCACCAAGGCTGAACCATTTCAGCACATGACCATCCTTTTGAAATTCAAAAGCTCCTTCTCCCTGTCCTCAGAAAAGCAAAACGGCCAATAAAGCTCTCCTTTTTTTCCATAATAGCCTCAGAAAAGCATTTCTCAGAAAAGCCTTTCGGAAGTTCTCAAGAGTGACACGCCCATCCTTATTAGGTTCTAACAGGGTATACTGGGCACGAAGATAAACCAACTCATCTTCTGTAAGAGTCCTGGACAAAGCCTTTAAAGCTGCTCGTTTCAAAGGTGACGATCGGAGATAAGCTTTCACCAACTTGTAAACCAATATATCCAAAGGAATCTTATTATCTCCACGAAGCCAGGGGTGCAAGGCATCTCATCAAAACTGGGATTAGCACGGATCACAGCCCGAAATATCCCCGACTCAGTGCGAGCCCAAAAAGGCCGATTTCCACAAAGAAGAATATAAGTAATAACTCCAATTCTCCAAACATCAGCCTCTGTGCTGTATGATCGATGAAGAACTTCAGGTGCAACATAGTAGGCACTTCCCACGATGTCATTAAGTCTCTCCTCTGGCTTGACAAAATCCAACAGACCGCAATCAATAGCCTTCATTGGTGCAGCTTCATCCTTCGTTGTGAAAAGAAAATTCTCTGGCTTCAGATCCCGATGAACAACACCTTGTAAGTGGCAGAAGGATACTATGTTCAAAATTTGAACCACAATAACTTTTGCATCCTCCTCAAAGTATCTTCTGCCCCGTGAGAGAATGCGATCCAACAGCTCTCCTCCCTCGCAAAGTTCCATAATCGGCATATCTTGAAATAAGTGTAGCCCATGAGATTGCATCTCGAGTTACTAGTCTACCAAAATTCCTTATTCTTCTCCGTCTTCAGTATAGAATGAAAGAGCAAACATAACAACTAAGTATGTACAAAGTATCAAATCACACACACGACTTTTGGGTGGTTTACACATCTCGAATGCGCAACAATACGACACCGCATTTTTTAATGCGCTTATAGATGTGAAAATAAACGCACAGATTTTTCATTTCTCATAAAGTCCCTAAATATGATCAAACATCTTAATAGTTACTATTTTTTAGAATACATTACCAACTTTACTTCTTTGTGGTCTAATATAGCTTACCCAATCGTACTTCTTTGTGCATCTTGGTGCATTGTTCTTTGGATGTGCGCATTCAATTCTAATACTATAACACAACAAACATTATATGTATCACAAAAGTAAATGGCTCTTAATTGATATTTTAGTTGTTTTTGAGTATTACAAATATACATTCAATCATTCAAAGCTAATTATATGCTAGAATGAATGATCAATCTCATCTTCAATGAGATCGGCCCTTGCTAGACTATCTACCTCTAGGTCTATGTTACCAATAGGCAATGAAACAAATAAGCCTATCCCACTGTCAGATATATTGCTATGCTTAATTTCTTCATCATCATCTGCAGCCATATTGTTATCCTCTTTTGCGCTTCCTTGAACATCCTCGCGGGGATTATCTTGCACTGCATCATATATATCATCGATTATGGAATCATCATGTACATTATCATTGATTGTTGGATTCTCATCAACTATCTATACGTTGGTAGCATTGCCATATATTGGTTTTGAACGATTAGATATGGGGATAACGTGCCACCATCGGTTATTGTTTACCATTGGGTGATACACAATCTGCATTTTAAAAACATAAAGTAAGTAACTTAGATATTTATTGTACTTTGAGAATGTATCAAGAAGTAATATATATGAAAATAAATAGCTTCTAATGTACCTGCTCGCATTGTTGAGGTAGTACGAATGTGTCATTCTTGCCTTGGTGAAATTTTGTAGAGTCAATCACTATAAAACCACTTGGATGACGTCTAATTGTGCAATGCTCGCCCGTTGTTACTACTTCTTTAAACCACTTCACATCTAGTACATATATAAAAAATCGCCTAAAGTTAAGCTTCAAAATATCTTGGATCAAGCCACAATAACCTTCCATGGTGCCATTGGTATCCTGGAAGTTTGCAAGGATACCATAATCCTGGGTATTTCTCTTATCATCTATACGTTGAGTTAAATAATGTTTGCCTTCACACTAAATAGCATTGAACAATGTACACTAGTAGTACATTGTTGAGATTATATTAATGATTTAGTTAAAAATGAAACATGTAAAATTATTATATCATATATAGCTAAAGATAATTTAATTATAAGTATGTCTCACCTTTGATAACCAACCTTGTGCGTATTCCCACTCCTCTTGCAATATATCCATCGCCTCCTCTTTTTCCATCTTCTCAATTTATTCATGTAGCCAATCTATCTCAATATGATGTGGAAGCGCACTTAAATGTTCTAGATATGGGATATTACATCCATGTCTAGTACAAAATGCTTGCCTTTCGCTTACTCTTATTGCCCTTGCTTCTTTATATAGTGTCACCGATTTTCTCATTACTTCAATATTAAGTACACAAAATACATTTAACTTACAAAGTTTCTCTTTCATTAGCACTTTACTCATTCCTTTTCCTTGAGGTATTATAGAGTTCATCCTCAAATCTTCATCATCTTTCCATATTCGTGGTAAAGAGGGGTCCACTTTGGTAAGATATTCAAAGATTTGTTCAAGGGATGATTGCACTAACCAACCCTCAGTCATGCTTCTCTCTTGCCGTGCATTTTTCCTTACAAAATATTTTAGGGTTTTCATAACGCGCTCTAGAAAAAACATCCACCTTGCATGAACTACCCCACAAATTACGATCTCATCAATCAGATGTACGAATAAGGGTACTTGAGTAGTCAAAATAGAGTGAGGAAAAGTTTCTTCCACCAAACAAACCACCTCAATGGACAATACTCGAGCCTCTTGCAACGTATTTGGATTGATTTCCTTCTAACTCACAAATCTACCAACATGCAATTGAGAACGATGATTAGTTTTGTCCTTAAATTCAAGCGGGTTTACTACGTGATGTTTATAATATGTAAACTAAAAAAAAAGTATAATGTATACATACCTCGTGAGCTCACCCATCTTGTAAATGATATCATGCACATCTTTTGAAACACAATGAGATATGCTAGTAGGAAGGATGAACTATATGTAAATATTCATACATTGTTAATTAGTCTACATAGTTACTCCATTAATTAATATGTTTATGGCTATGAAAATCCTTACCTAAATCATTTTGTGCCAATCGTGAGACTGCAAACCAGATAGTTACTCCACACCTCTTTTCTTTTCTTTATGAAGGCTCCCTTGAGGCATCTCATATATCCTGTGGGACTTTGATAACATCCAAGGTACATGTGGTAACTCGATCTTTTCTCTAGGTCCAATGCGTAGCCAAGCTCCTCTCATACGTCCAATGCTACATAAATCCTCCCTTACATTGACAGAATCATGAGCCCCGATTAAGTGATCCCATAATGTAGAGGCAACATTCTTGAATATATGCATGGGGTCCAACAGGTGATTGATCTTGAGTTTAGTCCAATATGGGAGACAAAAAATATATAGATAATCTAAGGCAAAAACAATATATTATTTCTCGTTCTCATAATGGAGTATACTTTAAAGACAAACAAAATAAGTAAACTAGTTACTGACTCATACCGAGTGGAGGATGATCATTGGCATGTGTCCAAGTGTCCTTCCAATCTTAAATGGTTAGAGATTCTGGAGTTCTTCCATTAGTGGAGGGAGCATATTTGGGGTGGTCAATAGGAAGAAAACGGTGATGATTGTCATAGATAACCTTTTTCAGGCGTGTCAATCTAGAAGAAACCAGAGAGGGACCGCAAATTGGACATGCATGATATCCTGATACAGTTAAACATGTAGAAACAAGTGGATTAATGATGACATATATTTGATTAAGGGTAAGAATAAATAAAATAGAGTACGCAACTACCTGAATACTCTCCATAGCTTGAAAAGTCATACATGGTCGACAACAACATACCCTTTAAAGTGAAATCTCTAGAGGACAATGATGCACTCACATCTTGCACCTCAATACCTCTCCATACATTTCTAGCTCCTTGATCAAAGGCTCTAAGTAAACGTCCATGTTTTTTACTTTGTGTTTTTCAGGAATCAAAAGGGACAACATTACGTGTCTTTTTTTTATTACCATGGACTGAGGGATATTATAGTTCACCAATACCACTGGCCATGCACTATATGAGATGCTTTTGATACCAAATGGATTTATTCCATCTAATCCTAGACCAAATCTTAAATTTCTGGACTCTTCTTTGAAAGTAGGCCATAAATTGTCTATGTGTTGCCAAGCTGGTGTGTCTGAAGGAATTCTCCACTTTTCATCACTTGAATGGTGACTAGCATGCCATGACATGAGTCTCGCAATAGATTCACACTTAGAAATATGTTGAATACGTGGAATAATAGGAAAATGTCGCAAAACCTTATGAGGCACATCCATTGATTTCATCTCCTGGTTGTATCTTGGTTCACCACAAATAGGACACTGTCGCACAGATGCATGATCCCCATGAAACAAGATACAATCATTGACACATGTATGGATTTTAACGTAATTGAGACCTCCAAGAGATATCAAAAAACGCCTTGCTTGCTCCCTTCTAGTTGGTAATTTATTTCCATTTGAAAGCATTTGTGACAATAATCTACATATATTGTGTAAACAGAGTTAACAAACCGCGAATTTTGTCTAGAAGCATTTATGAACTAATATCAAATGATACATACTTCAATAATGTATTGAAGCTAGCATTACTCCATCCATAAATGGTTTTTAAGTTCAATATCTCGAGAGATACACGTAGAATGGAGTATGTGCAACCTTCGTACAATGGAGTTTTCAATGCTATGTGTAGTGGGTCATCTGTCTCTCTAGTGGTGCCCTCCCCCCGAACCTCATGGGAAAATAAATCGTGCACCATGTTGTCCAAAATCTCTTCCTCCAAAACTTGATGGGGCATTTGAAGAGGGCTGCTATTGTCGTCATTAGTCTCTACTCCTCTTGAGGACTCTACCTCCTCACGTCGACGCTTCGCAGCCTCTCGATGCCCTAGAGGGACCATTTCAGGATGTGGTACTGCATCCTGCTCAATAAGAAAAAGGAGGTTTTGTTTAATGGTGAAGACACAACATACACTATAAGGAAACAAAGCAATAGTGACGCCGGTTAGCGATACATAATAGCAGCATTATTGTTTGCGTCGCAAATGTGACGCAAATAGTGACGCCCCACAAAGAACGAGAGGAAACCTATAAAGCCTTATAAAGCCAATTCCGAAAGACGGTGCAAGAAGTCACAAAGGGAGTTTTGCGTTCGAAGGAGACAGGCCAAGATCATAAGTCCGCGACCAAGGTGAGAAGGTCGAAGTCTCGATGGCTCCTAAAAAGGCTCAAGGCACAAACGCAGGAGGATCATCTCCTAACATCCATGTGGACATTTCACCACAAGTCCAGGTTTTCCTCCTAATTTTGTTTTACGTCATAATATTTCAATTGTGCATGATTCATTTATGAAAATTAGGATGCATTTTTTTTCGATTGAAATACATTGGCTAAATTAAAGGAAATAACTTCAATCAAAGAATCGGTCATTTGTATTAAATGAATGAAATAGAAGAACATAAGATCTCTATGCATTCCTAGCAAGTGGTTTTTATGCATTGCAAAATAATGAACTTAGATTAACTAAATACCCATCTTTGCAAATCAAAATAATGATAGTACACTTTGATTATGCATGGAAGGAATAAATCGCATGTCGCATTATTGAACATCCTTTCTTCGAATTAATTCTTTAAAGAAGGTTGCTAACAACAATAGGAAATTGCTAGGCATGGAAATGGTTCTTAAATCTGCGGAAAGTAGATTAAAATCTAGTCAATTGGCTTAAATCTCAATCAACTACAAATATTTACGAAAGGTTGTGTAATACTCATTCAGCGTACGAATATCTTAGTTAGAAAAGAAGTAGGAAAAATGTTGCATGGTTCACATTAAACCCTAACACTTAGTAGCATAAATCTTGAATGCATGTTCTAGATGAATCAATAGAAGTTATGCCGTAACTTAGCATATGCTTTGATTTTAATCAGAAAATTAGGGTTTGTAAATCTACTCAAACGTCGGCAATGAATCAATGTGGTTACGAAAATGGTATCGTAAATATCTTCAAGAATATACAAGTAAATTGATTTAAACCTAAACACTTAAACCCCGGGAGGGACTCGTTTAGAAATATTTAATTCAATGCAACATATCCCAAAGAGCTAACTAGGGTTTAGCACGTTGAGGACATGACCTAATCGCTCTTATTACTAAAGTTGAAACTCTTAAACCTAAAGACTTGCCCACATTCACGGAATGTAGGGACAATAGGACGTACTTGCGAGAGATGATCTAGGTTTCTACCCTAAGGATCGCTCACTAAAAAGATGAAACTCGGTTTGAATTTGGAACCTTAGGACCGAGAATATCGGCCTAGTGCAATCAGGAACGGGTTGTTATGAAGACACCCTAACCCTGTTTCCTATCTAATCATGATTTCGTGATTAGAAGACGCCATTGGATGGGTAGAATAGTCCCATGAATTAGGTGCGACACTTGGCAATAAGTTACAGAGTCGCATGATCTTGTGATTTGATCACAAGGGAATGACCAATTCCTCAAAATGAGATTGGCAAATTCTTATGCAAGTTTATCATGCAAGAGGATGAATAATCTTCCTGATATAGTACCTTTCGTCGGTAAAGTACCCAAGATATGGGGATTAGATATTTGCTTGGAAGCAAAAGACCAATCAGTAAATTGGAATAACATATGTACTGCTATTTGAACTTAAGATATTGATTAAGTCGGGTTAATAGGGTATGGCCCTAACCCAAGGATATAGGGTTAACAAATAAACCCTTGGGGATCTTGCCAAGTTGCAATTGATCCGGATTGAGTGCTGGATGCATTTGGAAAGAAGGATTCACTCCTTAGCAGTTGGCCAAAAATAATGACCACTAGAAATGATTGTGCTTGTAACAGTTTAGAGAGCACTGTTTGCTTTGTTTGCTCAAAGAATTAAAGGATGAATGGTTATCTAATGCTTCAGGTTGAAGGCCTAAAGGGACAGGCAGCTTCACTCACCCCCGAGTACCTGCCTGACCCTAACCAAGGGGGTTGTTAACCGCGCCAGGAAGGTGGACTGAACCCGCCGCCAAAGGTCTCTCTGTTGAGTGCTGCTTGGAGCAGGAGGACGCTTGGGTGCCAGAGAGGGCTCTCGCCGCAAATCCCTCACCTTCCGGGCCCTCCACAAGAGGCCAACGTGACTCGGGATTGGATCTCAAGGCGCGCATACTAGTCTACGGGTGGAATCTTGGATTAGTGATCCCTGTGGATTGCTTGATAGCCTTCAGGCGGATTATGGATAAGCCTACAGGCTAGACTTTATAAATGTATTTCAAAGATAAATATGATAAGCTGTTGAAAAGAAACTTCTTTGACATTACTTTTCTATGTCAAGTGCTATGATTACGTGAAGGAACCAATGCCTAATGGGTTGATTAAGGAAGCTGATTGATACATGTCGAACTAAATGTGGTAGGTAATTAAATAACTAAAACAACTTGAGGAAAGTGCGCTGAATGTGGCCATGGGTTTGTCGTATGGATGGGTGTTCCCGGTTGGCCGGGAACTTTTCTCAATCATGATGGACAGCAAGAAGATCGTTCAAAGAACACAAACAGCAAGAGTGTTGTCCTAGAATCTAAGTTACAATAATCCCAGTTTACGCTGTTTTAGGGGAATGGAATGGGACTATGCCTTATGGTAGAGAGGTCGAGCCTTGCATCCCTCTTGTTTCCCATTCTCCTTGAACCAAGTACAACGTGAATCCGCTTCGGACCTAGTGTTTCTGCGTAAAGTAGTTCTCTTGGGGTTCGATGCTAGTTGCCGTTTAGGAAATGACCATTAGAGAAAAACCTTGATTCAGGTCGGTTCTAAGTGGGAATGGCCAGAATACTTCCGTTATGTGGCAGACGCGGGAAGTCCTAGATTGCAAACCCCGTGACATTCCATGGGAGTGCCAAGCGGAGCTTTCTAGACATCCTTTTCGATGGACTGCTAAGATTTGTCCTGAAGATTAGAGGCGGACACGTTACAGTTGGTATCAGAGCGAACCAACGAAGGATTTGTTTTTAACAAATCTTGATTAGATGAAGTAAAGCAAATGTTACTGTTCTGAACATTTCCTTACTTTCAATGTTGTCTTGAAAAATTATGAATCATGAAACAAGTTCTTAGTGATCGGAGTCATGTTTATGACTGCGATGCATTCCCCGGATTATCAACAAAGGGTTGAGATTATGAACATCCTAGAGCGTATTTATAATTCATCGCCTTTGTATATGGAACGAAGATGGATGGGTACCTCAAGAATCTACTATATAGCTGCCCACCAGTTTGCATACCTTCAAACCAACCTAAAAAGGATCAAGTGGTTGGAAGACCTGAAGATCGTGAAGCTATTCATTTTTTTGGAGGCTCCGTAAACTCAACTTTACATATTTGAGGTCAGAGGGTTGAGCTGAACTCATATGTATATGAGGAAGTGACCCGTGTAATCCCCACCGACAGGATCAAAGTGTTGGGGCGCTATGAGAAGAATGGATTCCAAAGAAAAGAATACCCTGATCTTCCAATGACTTACCGATTCCTGAAAATCCATGGCCCAAAACCATACTATTATCCAGTTCCCGTAGATAAATATAATACAACATTATTCTCCCCAAACTAAATGTAACAGTTGCCCTATCATCCCAAGAAATGTTGTATTCCGAAAGGGCTATGCCCATATAAATGCAATAAAACTTATTTTTATCAATGTTTGTTTTGTTCATGAGAATTGATAAGAAGTTAAGTGGTTCGATTGCTTGGTTGATAGTGGAAATGAAGATGAAATATAAATCATAACATTTAATGAGTAATAACGTTAAGAAACCTTTATCCAGGCACAACCCCAAGTACAGATTCCCAGTTCGCCTCCTACATCAAGGATTGTTGTAATCCAGGAGAAGAAGTTTCTTCTCAAGCAGATTAAGCTACCCAAATTTGACGGGAAAGGTAGGACTGTCCAAGCGGATGCTGAAATTTGGATTGAGTCTATGGAGGATTACTTTGAAGTAGCTAGTACTGCACCTGCCAATAAGGCTATGCTCGCCAAGCTGAAGCTCACCGGCAAAGCCAGGCTTTGGTGGAAGCAATGGTACAGAGATCAAGGAATCGTGGAAGAATCTGTTACCAGGGAGAAGTTGAAGAAATCCGTGCAGGGAAGATACTTACCACCTGCATATCGCACGCAGAAAATGAATGAGTTCTACGAGCTGAAACAACTGGGACTCACTCTTGACGCATACTACTCTAAATTCCTCTCACTTCTTAAGTATGCACCACATATGGACATGACACAGCAGGTGTCAAATTTTTTTGCTGGTTTAAACCCACCAATGAGTACCGGTCTCGAATCTATGCGCCCATCAGATCTTCAGGACGCTCTCATTCGAGCTACGCCTATAATTCAGGAGGTGCAGGTTAGGCCAAGAGGTAATAAAACTTCGTCTTTTAATGACTCGAACAGAGAAGCATTTAGGCCTCAAATGAAGAGAGTTCAAGGTCAGAATCGGGGACAAAGAAAGAAATCAAGGACTAATAATGTCGACAACTTTGTTCCTACCCAAGGCAATGGCCAGAACTTCCGTTATTTCCACTGCAACGAGCCCAATCATTTCAAGAGGCAATGTCCCAAGCTTGGAGGAGGACATCTCCAAGCACATTTTCAAGGAACGGGCCATGGCCAGGGAGCCCTACCCGAGGCAGAGGAAGAACCGCGTGTGTTGCCAACAAGGAAATGTGCGAAGAAGAAGATCCGACCATGGAAGGAGAGTTTGAAAGGGCGACAGTCCATGCCGTTCTACACAAGAAAGGCCCGAATCGCCAATTCTCGATGATTTAGACACCGTCGGATTACCAAGGTAAAGGTTTCAAGACCTTGATTGAATGTGGTAGTACACATTCCTTTATCTCACCAGCTTGTGCAAAAAGATTAGGAATAGCCACAGTAGAAGCACCTACCTTGCTTGTGGAATTATCAAATGGTCGCGAGGTCAATTGTATGGGGTAAACTACTAAGGTGGAATTCTTTCTGGGATGAAAGACGACTTCAGTCAAATTCAGATTCATGAGCCTAGGTATCCATGAGTGTCTACTCGGAATGGATTGGTTTAAACCTAATGACGCCCACATTCATTGTGGAAAGGGCCAAATTTCCTTTTGGAACTCTGAAGGGGATTTAGTCACAACTCAAGGTGAGGCTAGAGTGCCAAAAATTCAATTAGCCAAGGCATCTTGGATTATAAAGGGAGTCAAAAAAGGACTACATGTCTACTTGATTAAGCTCAACAAGTTAGATCAGAAGCAGGAGTCTAGTGAAGGACCTTCATGGCAAAAGGAATACGCGGACGTATTTCCTAAAGAGTTAATAGAACTCCCACCTCAAAGAGAAGTGGATCATGAGATCAAGCTAGTGCCAGGAGTGGCGCCAATTGCAAAGAGACCATATAGAATGTCCATCCCAGAAGAAATTGAGCTGAAGGAACAACTCAAACAACAGTCAGTATTGTTCCAGAAAAAGAAAGATGGAACGCTTCAATTGTGTATTGATTACAGAGGGTCGATTCAATCAACTGTCAAGAACAAGAACCCTATTCCTAGAATATATGAGCTTCTTGATTATCTTCAGGGTACGAAGATATTTTCCAAGATTGATCTCAGATCTTGTTACTATTAGATAAGGATCAAGGAAGAAGATATCCCAAAGACGACCTTCAACACAAGATATGGACACTTTTGAGTTTCTAGTTATGTCATTCGGGCTTATGAATGCGCATGCCACCTTCAATAGGTTAATGCAAGATATCTTTAGGCCATATCTTGATGACTGCATGCTCGTCTTCTTTGACGACACTCCAGTCTATTCCAAACAGGAAGAAGATCATGAACCCCAACTTCCGATTGTCCTTGAGACAATGAGGGCACACAAGCTATATTCTAAGATGAAGAAATGTGCATTCTTCAAGTATCAGATTGAGTATATGGGATTCATCGTATCAGCGGAAGGAATCTCAGTGGATACGGCCAAAGTGAGAGATGTGCTAGAATGGCCAATACCAACAACTGTCAAAGAAATATACAGTTTTCTTGGATTGACAGGATGGTATAGGATCTTCATAAAAAATTATGCTTCGATAGCAGCACCTTTGACGGATTTATTGAAGAAGCAAACATCCATTGCATGGTCAACTACCAAACAATCTAGCTTTGATAGATTTAAGCAAAGTTTGATATCAGCACCTATCCTAAAACGTCCAGACCTCAGTAAGGAGTTCGAGGTAGTAACAGATGCTAGCACGCTTGCCTTAGGATGTGTACTCATGCAGGAAGGTCATCATGTAGCATACTCTTCAAGGGAACTAAAGAGCCATGAGAAGAATTATGCTACCCATGATCTAGAATTGTTAGCTATCATCCATGCTCTAAAGCTTTGAAGACTACAAAGGTATCTATGCCAAACAATCCAATACTTGAGCTGGCTAGAGAAGAAGCATACCATGATCCAGCCTATCAAAAGATGCTAAGGGAGATCTCTATCAAGGACCAGGATCAAAAGCTATAGGCTAAGTATCATGAATTCTCTATCAATAGTGGACTTGTCTACTATAGAACGAGGTTGTGTATACCAGCAAGCCAGTCACTTAAGTAGAAGATATTGTGGGAAGCTCATGATTCCCCTTTCTCAGGACATCCTGTCTATGCCAAGACCCTCAATGTAGTTAGGAAGAGCTACTATTGGGAGAGGCTTAAAGGTGACGTTCTCAAATATGTCACTGAGTGTTTGTCTTGTCAATGTATCAAAGCTGAACATGTTAAGATGCCAGGGAAGTTGCAACCACTTGACATTCCCCAAATGAAATGGGAATTCATCAATATGGACTTTGTTGTTGGCCTACCCCAAGTTCAGGGAGGATACAACTCCATCATGGTTGTGGTTGACATGCTTACTAAGGTTGCACGCCTTATTCCAGTAAAGACAAACTATAAAGCCTCAGACATTGCAAGGTTGTTTATCAAGGAAATACTCAAGCTACATGGGTCATTCAGAAGAATCATTAGTGATTGTGATTCTCTCTTCACATCACACTTTTGGAGAGCTATCTTTGAAGCTATTGGGACTCAACTCTATTTTAACACAGCTTACCATCCCCAAACTGATGGCCAAACAGAGTGAGTCAATCAAGTCATTGAGGATATGCTAAGGGCACACTACTGTCGTGAACCAAAAAGGTGGATTCAATACTTGCCTTTGGCTGAATTTTCCTACAATGCTTCTTACCAACAAAGCATTCAGATGACCCCTTTTCAAGCATTATATGGTCATGATTGTCGAAGTCCCCAAAACTTCTCAGATCCAACCTTGAGGGTTGAAGCTTCAAGGCAGATGTTGGAAGAGATGGATGACCAAATAAAGTCAATAAGACAGGACATCCCCGCCAAGGATAGACAGAAGGCATATGCGGATTTGAAGCGTCAAGATAGAATCTTCTAGGAAGGGGACATGGTCTTCATTCGCATACGTCCAAAGAAGAGTTCCCTATCCTTAGGAGATTGCAAGAAGCTAAGTCCAAGGTATTGTGAACCATACAAGATCCTCAAGTGCCTAGGACCTAATTCTTATAGACTGCAACTCCTGAGAGCTTAAAGGTTCATAATGTATTCCATATCAGCTTATTGAAGAAGTATGTACCTAATCGTAACCATGTACTTGATGACCAACAATTTCTAATGCCCAGTCAAGGAGTCCTCGAACTAAGACCTGACTGGATCTTAGATGTTAGGGAGAGACAACTGAGATCCAGAACCTTGAGAGAATGCCTCGTCCAGTGGAAAGATTATCCCGAGGAGGATGCCACTTGGGTAGATGAAAACACTCTCAAACATTAATATCCCCAGTTTATCTCAAGATGAGGACATCTCGATTCCTCTAAGGGGAGAGAATGTAATATTTTCGTAATAATATTTCTAAACCCCATGATACTCACGAAAGGGAATACCGGCATTGTGGTCACGGACAGTATGGTCTCCACGGGCCAATTGACTTAGGACTATGGGTTAATAAAAACCCATGCTCTTCATAAGAACCTCCTCTTAGGAGGCCAAAAGGTTTTTTTTTTTGGAATAATGGCAAATTTTTTTAATTATCCCTCTCTCCCCCAGCCGACGGTCGTGCTGGAGGAGAGGGAGGGGAGGCGGGATGACTGAGCATCCTTGCTAGAGCTCATGGGAAGGATATAGCCATGCGTATGGCCGTGTGGAGGGAGGGAGGTACCTCTCCCTCATGGCTATAAAAACCAGGGCATGTGGTAGTCGTGAAGGAGGAGGAAGGCTGTGAGATAGGATGGGATGCCGCCAGTCTGAGGGGAGTTGAGAAGGAGCAAGCCGCTGCCTGAAGGATAGTGCGCCGTGTGAGAGGAGTAACCTTGCGCCAGCTGCCGCTGCCGCCAACGAACCACCATCTACCGCCTCCATCCCTTGGCCACGTGGGGCTTCCACAATTCCCAGAAGCTTTAGAAGCTTCTAGGGAACCTTTAGAAACCCCCCCCTTAGGAAGCCCCCCTTCTTGTGGGCTTCCTTAAAGCCCTTCTAAGTGGGTTTTAAAACCCCCCTCCTCGGAATTTAAACCACTTCCTGTGCCCTTTCCTATTGCCTCCTAGGTAGGTTTTTATAACCCCAACCCCCCGAGATTAAAACCTTTCCAACCTTTTTTTAAAACTTTTTTTTTTCCTCCACAAAATTCCTTAAAAGTCATTAAATCCCCCTTCCTATGAGGCTTTCATAAGGCCCTTTCCTTGTGTTTTTTTTATATATAACCCCCCAAGAATTAAGCCCCTTTTCCCCCCCTTTTTCATTCCATTAGTCGGGTTTTAAACCCCCTTTCTGTGGAGGTTTCACCTTGCATTCTTAGAAATTGAGAGGAAACCTATAAAGCCTTCGAAAGCCAACTTCGAAAGATGGTGCAAGCAGTCACAAAGGGAGTTTCATGTTCGAAGGAGACAGGCCAAGATCATAAGTTCGCGACCAAGGCGAGAAGGTCAAAGTCTCGATGGCTCCTAAGAAGGCTCAAGGCGCAAACGCAGGAGGATCATGTCCGAACATCCGTGTGGACATTTCATCACAAGTCCAAGTTTTCCTCCTAATTTTGTTTTACGTCGTAATATTTCAATTGTGCATGATTCATTTACGAAAATTAGGATGCATTTTTTTTCTATTGAAATACCTTGGCTAAATTAAAGGAAATAACATCGATCAAAGAATCGGTCATTTGTATTAAACAAATGAAATAGAAGAGCATAAGATCTCTATGCATTCCTAGCAAGTGGTTTTTATGCATTGCAAAATAACGAACTTAGATTAACTAAATGCCCATCTTTGCAAATCAAAATAATGATAGTACACTTCGATTATGCATGGAAGGAATAAATCGCATGTCGCATTATTGAACATCTTTTCTTCGAATTAATTCTTGAGAGAAGGTTGCTAACAACCATAGGAAATTGCTCGGCATGGAAATGGTTCTTAAATGTGCATAAAGTAGATTAAAATCTAGTCAATTGGCTGAAATCTCAATCAGCCACAAATAGTTACGAAAGGTTGTGCAATACTCATTCAACATACGAATATCTCAGTTAGAAAAGAAGTAGGAAAAATGTTGCATGGTTCACATAAGACCCTAACGCTTAGTAGCATAAAACTTGAATGCAAATTCGAGATGAATCAATAGAAGTTATGCCGTAACTTAGCATATGCTTTGATTTTAACCAGAAAAGTAGGGTTTGTAAATCTACTCAAACGCAGGCAATGAATCAATGTGGTTATGAAAATGGTATCGTAAATATCTTCAAGAATAGACAAGTAAATTTGTTTAAACCAAACACCTAAAAACTCAGAGGGACTCGTTTAGAAAGGGTTAATTCAATGCAACATATCCCAAAGAGCTAACTAGGGTCTAGCACATTGAGGACATGACCTAATCGCTCTTACTTCTAAAGCTGAAACTCTTAAACCTAAAGACTTGCCCACATTCACGGAATGTGACAATATCGGCCAAGTGCAATCTGGAACGGATTGTTATGAAGACACCCTAACCCTGTTTCCTATCTAATCATGATTTCATGATTAGAAGACGCCATTGGATGGGTAGAATAGTTCCATGAATTAGGTGCGACACTTGGCAACAAGTTGTAGAGTCGCATGATCTTGTGATTTGATCACAAGGGAATGACGAATTCCTCGAAATGAGATTGGCAAATTCTTACGCAAGTTTATCATGCAAGAGGATGAATAATCATCCTGATATAGTATCTTTCTTGGGTAAAGTGACCAACATACGGGGATTAGATATTTTCTTGGAAGCAAAAGACCAATCAATAAATTGGAATAATATATGTACTGCTATTTGAACTTAAGATATTGATTAAGTCGGGTTAATAGGGTATGGCCCTAACCCAAGGATATAGGGTTAACAAATAAACCCTTGGAGATCTTGCCAAGTCCCAATTGATCTCGGATCGAGTGCTGGATGCATTCGGAAAGGATTCGCTCCTTAACAGTTAGCCAAAAATAACAACCACTGGAAATAATTGTGCTTGTAACAGCTTAGAGAGCACTGTTTGCTTTGTTTGCTCAAAGAATTAAAGGATGAATGGTTATCTAATGCTTCAAGTTGAAGGCCTCAAGGAAGAGGTAGCTTCAATTACCCCCGACTACCTTCCTGACCCTAACCAAGGGGGTTGTTAACCGTGTCAGGAAGGTGGACCGAACCCACCATGAGAGGTCTCTCCGTTGAGCACTGCTTGGAGCAGGAGGACGCTTGGGTGCCAGAGAGGGCTCTCGTTGTAAATCCCTCGCCTTCTGGGCCCTGCACAAGAGGCCAACGTGAATCCGCATTGGATCCCGAGACCCGCATACTAGTCTACAGGCAGAATCTTGGATTAGTGATCCCTGTGGATTGCTGGATAGCCTTCGGGCGGATTATGGATAAGCCTACGGGCTAGACTTTATAAATGTATTTCAAAGATAAATATGGTAAGCTGTTGAAAAGGAACTTATTTGACATTGCTTTTCTATGTCAAGTGCTATGATTACGTGAAGGAACCAATGTCAAACGGGTTAATTAAGGAAGCTGATTTATACATGTCCAACTAAATGTGGTAGGTAATTAAATAACTAAAACAACCTGAGGAAAGTGCGGTGGATGTGGCCATGGTTCCATCCTACGGATGCGTGTTCCCGGTTGGCTAGGGACTTTTCTCAATCATGGTGGACAACAAGAAGATCATTCAAAGAACACAAACAACAAGAGCATTGACCTAGAATCTAAGTTACAATAATCCCGGTTTACGATGTTTTAGGGGAACGGAATGGGACTATGCCTTATGGCAGAGAGGTCGAGCCTTGCATCCCTCTCGTTTCCCATTCTCCTTGAACCAAGTGCAACGTGAATCCGCTTCGGACCTGGCATTTCTGCGTAAAGTAGTTCACTTGGGGTTCGATGCTAGTTGCCATTTAGGAAATGACCATTAGGGAAAAACCCTAATTCAGGTCAGTCCTAAGTGGGAACGGCCAGAATACTTCTGCTACGTGGTAGACGTGGGAAGTCCTAGATTGCAAACCCCGTGACATTCCATGGGAGTGCCGGGCGGAGCTTTCTAGACATCCTTTCCGATGGACTGCTAAGACGTGTCCTGAAGACTACAGGCGGACACGTTACATTGGTACTGCAACATCACATTGTCTCCAAGGACATTTTGTAGATCTTGTATAGCATACAATCTCGTCTTATTATTTCCATGCTATTATTGCTACGTCTTGTAGCCACTTCATCAATATTATCCTTGTCTCCAATATTTTCTTGAACATGCTCACTGTCATTGTGACCACTGAAGGGGCCCAAATCACTACCATATCTACCCATGTCAAATAGCATGACAACTTGGACCAATGGTGGTAGAAAGAAATACATCTATATCAAAGCAGCTACCCAAGTCAAGTAGCACAGAAGCTTCAAGCACTGCTGGTAGCAAGAAATACATCTATATCAGAGCATCCATTTCTTGAGACAAGAAAACAAAAGAAAGCTAAAAGGACTAAGGGGGAGGTCTTGATGCCCAACTATGGACATCAATTTGGGTTCCCACACGCTAAGGAGTATAGCTTTGAATGTTGTTTATAAGTCATTTGATACTAGACATGAGAAACTTGAGAGTCTAGAGGAATATGTAAATGCATACACACACACACACACACACACACACACACACACATGTGTGTGTGTATAAAGCAAGAGGGATAGTTGCCTTCTTGTCGAAAAAATCATTGATGATCCTTAATGTCATATTCTGGCTGGGGTGGCCACATTATGCCATTATGCAACTGCCTAAGTAGTGTTGTCAGCTTGACAACCCTCCCTATGACCAACTCACATGCATGAGATGCTTCTAGCACTTGACCGGAGTGAGCAACCTTTCACATGAAATCGTGAATCTATTATATACCACCCAAGAGGACATAGAAGAAAGCCTTGATCAATAGCAAGTTATCCTCATTAACATCACTCCTTGCTATTCTTTTCTATTCTCTATTCATATTCCATTCTATTCATTATAGTTCCTCTTGCCCCCCCAAAGATAATGTTCCTCCTTTTTCTCATGTTGCACTAGAACAAAGTGTTAGTATTAAGACCCTTGTAATGTGCATGCCGAATAGGCATTCGCCCCTACATTGACAATGCATGTTTTTAAATAAGAAACCCCACAGTCCTTTTGTAAATGGAATGCTCCCAAAACCCCAATGGCTCCATTTTGTATAGTAAACTCTTTTCATATCATCTAGAGAGCTCATGAGTCCTCAAATGTCTTCTAACCATGTGGTTGGACCAATGGCCTTCTACCCTTATGGCAAGGGCTTAATTGTCTTAAAAAATCCAAAACATGTGGATCCTTCTCTAGACCTACAACACATTTTGTAATTGTGCTAGGTGCTTGCACTATATCTCATAATGTTCAATCGTGCTCTCTCTCATTCTCAGAATTCTTATCCATGATTATAAATGCCACTACACCCAAAAAACAAATGTAATTCTCATTAACATCGACATTCAAAGCATTCAAATGTTCTATTGCTAATTATATAATTATCAAAATAATTACAAAATGAATAAGGACACCTTCAATCTCGATATAGAACAATTAAAAATACCCAACACACCCTATCATTGAAATAGAGGTGATCAAGCCTATTTTGTGCTCCATCAATGATTAGAGTAGATTTTTCCATATGTCAATTGCCAAAGAATATTACTTGTCTACTCATCTCATGATTTAAATCAAAATTGCATCAAGAAAAATTACCATGTTGGAATCACCTACAAATATGACTTCCATATGAAGCTCCAAGAGAGCCATCTTAAGCCAATACAATGAGATGGGGCATTCATAAGAGCAACCCACACATGTTAAATAGCATTGAGGAAATGGGGCATTCAAAAGAACAACCCACACATATAGAAGGATGGGGAACACTCACCCTAGGCACTATAAATAGATCCCTTGTGAGAAAAATAGCCCTCTCTCTAGAGAAACCCTAATATGACTTGCCTTTAAGTGAGCACAAGCCCAAAACCTAATACGACTTGCCTAAAAGTAAGCACAAGCCCAATATGATCTAGTATGGCCAAATGAGAGTGTTTAGAGAGGAAACATGCTTGTTGGGGAACAAACTAAACCAAAACACCAAGACCATGAGCACACGTGGACCACAATGAGCTACATAATGCTAACACCCTCTCTCAAATCATGGGTGGATACTGCACACATGTATACAATGATGTGATGAAATGGAAAATAACCTTAGAAATCTACCATCAACTAGCACCATTAGAAGAACCTCAAGATGACCACAATATGCCCTCGCCACCACAACTACCAAAGAAGATTCATCATCACCATGCAACCAACATCTCAAAAGAGCTACTAGAGAGTGAGTTGGCATAACTACTCCCTTGCTAAACACCATCTTGAAAGAAGTACTAATGTCAATGTAGCTCTTAGGCATACCTTGATCATAAAAAAGGAACATAGCACCATCTCTATCTTGCATGCAAATTGCTCCAATAGAAGCATACCATGCCATGGACTCCCTACCTTTAGCCACCTATTGAGGTCGGGCACCATGTGAAATCAACTAGGAGAAACACAATTCGTTATCCCAAACATCTCATCGTGGACCTAGAGGCAACAAGCTCCAATGTTTCCTTTCATGCCAGAGTATATCTATGTCGGTGAAATATTTTACTCCTCTACACTCACTCACTATCCCTCTCTAGCTTGGAGCATGTGAGGAGTGCATGCAACTATGGCTATGGAAGCTTCTCCATTAGGGGTTCTCCCCAAAGGTCCATATGTAGCTTCTATGATGTTGTAGCAACTTGTAAGGAATCAAAGGCCTTACCTTTATGTGTTGATTGCTTGATAATTATGGAGAGAGAGAGAGAGAGAGAGAGAGAGAGAGAGTCTTGCTAGATTTCCTTCATTGACATTGAAATATTGTCCCATGTTATCATCAACTGTGGTACATAAAATGCAAGATACTCACATAATTTGTCAAGGTTGTATCATGCACGAAACCTATGTGGTGATACCATATTGAAATGATAGTAAAGTTTACTACAAGCTACTTGCTTTAATTACTGCAAAAGGGTTAAAATAAAGGACTATTGCATTTTAGAATACCAAGAATCATTGAATGCAAACCACAACCAAATAGAAAGTGTAGATTAGATGAGAGAGCATCCTTGGAGGAAGCTTTGAAGAAGGAGATATGATAAAATCCATTTCTTTAATGTGTAGCCTACATGGCATAGTTGTGGGAAGACTCCATGTCATGTCTCCATATCATGAGCATGGGAAAAATATCAAATAAATTGGTCAAAGATTACTCAATAAGATATGACATTTTCATTTGAGTGGTTTGGGCTATGCTTGATGATCCATCAAGGATTTTGTTGAACTTGCTCCTATAATTGGTGGGACAAGAATGTGCAAAGGGAGAGAAACTTACCAAGATAGATGCTCATCACACTCAAACAAATATGCAAATACAAAATCATAAAGAATGTGAGATTTGATGTGGAAAGTGTACAATCTTGTAATATTGTAAGCACATACTATCTTTCTCAAGAGAAGAGATTAGTAATCAAGGAAGATAGTGGATTCCCTCTCTCTAAACCCAAAGGCCCTTTCCACAAATTTTTATTTGACCCATTGTGAAACCTCCCTTTTAGAGGATATTTTTCCATGAAAAACAATAGCACTAGCTTGAAGTACTCAAGATTGGCTAGGTCTCTTTGTGAGGATGGACTCGTCACCTAAATTATGTATTTGATTGAATGTTTTGGACTTCAAAGAGGATATATTTGTTATTAATTAAACGTGTAAAATTACAAAAATTTAACTAGGTACCTTTGTAGCTAATTGTTTTTTGGTGATTCTTAACACGTGTGCCTTGAGAAACCAACCTAATTGACTTGGGGATTTGAGATCTATCCCATTTTCTATTACAATACTTCTAATCTCAATTATGCTTGATCATACATAGGATGATAAATGTCCCGTTGAACTCTACCATGATTTGGGATAATCAGAGTAAGTGCAACAAGCTTTTGCATGTGAGAAAATGAGAAAAGCCTAACCTTACCAAGATAGAATGCCACATAATTCTCCATAAGCTTTATATGTTCTTTGGAGGCTAATTATGTTGAAGTTTTTCATAAAGCTAGATAAGTCTATTGATGATTATTTTAGAACATTACCCTTATGGAAAATAGGATCCTTTTCATGTCTTTTTGCAATGCACATGCACTAGAAATGTGTGGATAAAGATGCAAAAATGGCACACACAATAGGTGTCTAATTTCAAATAAGTATTGAACCAGGTCACATAGTCTTCAATATTAAGTTTGTTATCAATATAGTTACCTTCATAGGGCTTGTTGCACAACAAAATAATATTTAGAGAAGTGGAAGAGTTTTGCCAAATTTCCTAAAAAGGGATTACAAGAAATGTTGTATTATTGAGTTACCACTTAGTTTAAGCCTAATTTGTTTGATGACCACTTCCCACAAATTATGGCTTGGTATGACTATTTGTAATATCCCATAAAGTAAATATTTTAGATATGGATATTTGTAATTTGTGAGTATGAAATGTGAGAAACCCAATTCCCTAGTTTTGTGGCCTACAATTCCTTGCTATGATAGATGGGAAATGAAATTCCCTTGCTATATGACATACAAATTCCTAGTTTAAGATGTGGGGAATAAAATTCCTTGGTTATATATAAGGAAATCGTAACTGCATGCCTAGGATTCCCTACCATGAGATGTGGGGAATGTAACTTGCTAGTTATACATAGGGAATTCACATATACATACCTAGGAAAAATCAGAGAATTTCCTACATTTCATGAGATTTCCTACGTAGGAATTGTTCCAAAGCTCATTGTGCAATTATAGCAATCGTCTTCAAACATGTAATGTCATCACTTTAGAACACCGTCATTTTGGGTTAATGGCAGACACTACCACCATATTGCATATCATTCATAATATGTTTCCAATTTTGCTTGCCTTTCATCATAAAGTCACATCATCCACTTTTGTTTTATATGACATATGCATGTCAACCAGCCTTGCTGCAACATGACTTGGCAAACAAAAATTGGTTTGTAAATTCCTTCTTACATGTCAATTTGCTCCCTCGAATCTTTCTCAGTAAGATATAGATTTTTATCCCTTCATTGAAGTGGAATCCTCTAGCAATACATCAAATAGCCCAATCATAGTGGGTAACAAATTTATTCTTTTTTTAAAATCCACTTTCTTCTTCCTTGATGAATATGATGATAAATGTGACTAGACCCTCAACAAAGCACAAAGAGAAATGAATGGACTTCATTTTCTTTGCCAAATTACATATTCATAATCTTTCATTCCTCCAATCAGTCTTTGAAACCTATGTTTCCTTTCATATTTTCTGTTCATATCGTTTCTTGAGTCTAGTCTATAAAACATTATGGTTCCCATTTGTACTATTTTGTCTCATTTTCTTCCATCTCTGCCCTGGTCTTCACATATTGATTAGAACAAACAAGCAATCAAATGAGCAACCATACACAGAGACATACACATGGTGCTGTGACACTGTGTGTTCACCACTACGAAGTCACTTTGAAGTCTCCTAATTCTGTCACTTTTCTTTTGTGCTTAAAAGCTATTGGTGTTACAAAAGATTTAGCGATAGGCCATCTTTTACATGTTGAAATAACCAGCATAGGAGTTGATAGAGAGATTTATGTGGGAGGCTCATTATTAGACATGTACTGCAAATGTGATTTGCTAGAGCCCCAAAAGGAACACCAAGGAAAAGGGGTTTCTACGGCAAGAAAATCTATCTTATAACATCAACAAGCTTTTATTTCATTATTTTGAGAACCACAACAAGGAAAATAACAAATCTTCACACAACATCATAGTAGATATCTCCCATGGATTTTATAGAATCAACCATAATCTTCAACATCTTCATAGGATCCATCAATAGAACAAGCAACACAAAATAATACACCATTTTTAATGGAAAGAATCACATAGTATTCATCTTCATTGTCTTCATAGTTCTCTCTCAATCTCTCATAGATAGATACATTGTTTTGATAGAATTGGCTATCTCTGACTCCCTCTCTCTCAATCAATCAATAGTACATCATCTCCTTTCTACAATGCTCAATAATCACTCATAATAAACGTTCTTAGGTTGTGGATGCACCTCCCAAGAGGTATGGAAGGTATGAAAGGGAACCACAGTGAGTATAGTGTCTTTTCATAGCTCACTACTGTCACTTCACTCCAGTCTACTCTTGAGTCTTCAGCAGCTACTTCTTTCATTTGTTTTAGCTCGTTTGAACTTAGATTCATCATTTCCAAAAGTTAGAAAAATTTCCCAAAGTCACACCCTCATTCCACAGAACACTTACAAAATATCTATAGAACAGAACAAAACAGAGATAGAGGCTCTACAAAGAAGGTCTACAGAGGGTTACAAAAGGTCATCAGAGAACATCAGAACCTCATAACTCATACTAAAACCATTCCAAACTATCAAAAACTATTCAATAATCTTTCAAAAGATTTCAACCTTTATCAATCATCAATCCATGCTTCATATAGAAGAAAATCAGAACAAAAGAGAAGCTAAACAAAAGGTATAAGAACCAATCAGAACCTCAACAAAACCTACCAGAACATCACAAAGCTTCATATTTCCACTAAGAATCATCATAAGCTTCTAAAACATGATCAATATCATCAAAAAACTCTCAAGTATTTTGAAAACAACCAATCATCACTCAAAATCCATCAAAATCAACCATTCATGCCTAAAAAACAACAATAATCAACCAAACAAAAGCTCTTAGAGTGCTCAACAATGTCTTCATAGGAGGTAGATAATTGCTTAGATCTCCCTAGACATACATAACCTAGATTTTGGGACTTCATGCCTTGAATTACAATCCCCAAAAATATAAGAATCCCCACATACATGTAATTATTTAACATAAATGGAAAGAACTCATAAAAAAGAAAGGATATCACTTGGACTTGGGCACAATAAGAAGAATCGAAGAGTATAAAGGCTCCTTCGATGCACTCCATCAAACTTGTCTAACACACCACCAAGAAAAAGGACCATTAAATGTATCCACACCAAATAGATACATGGCCCTCTTGGCCTAATGAGATATACCATTTAGCAGAAATGGCTCTCTTGACCTAACAAAATATAACACACATCCAAAGCATCACCTCTCTTGGTCTAAAGTAAGAAGTAAAGTGACCTAAAACAGATCGTCGATGGTAGGTATCAAAGAAGGATGAATCAAATGGATGGTTCTTGGAAAGATAAGCTAAAAGATCCACCCTAAGTTGATTAGTGTGCTTCACATGAGTGGAGGCTATATTCTGCCTTTGGTTTAGGACTACACAATCAATCACTAAATGCCATAAAGTGTCAAGATAAGCAGTAACTTTAGAAGAATAGCACTGGAACATTTAATCTATCCTCAACTCCAAATGGTTGACATATAAGGCAGCTTCTAAGAACACATCCCCTACATACCAAGCCAAATCTACATCATCTAGAATCAATAGATCACCTCGTAGATACATATAAGACAGCAGCATGGTATCCAAACTCACAGAATCTTCAAAGACCATACGGACAACTTCTGTCAGCAATTCAAAAGACCAGGCTCCACTCCAACCATCCTCTAGAAGAGGTAGATCCATTGTTGAGAGCTTAAAATAGAAGGCCAACTTCTGCAAATATAGTGGACAACAAAGAAATGGTTCAGAGGAACATACTCCTGAAATTGCTTAAATGTAGACCATAATAAATCCATCCTAGACTACAATCTTTCCACTTTATCTTGAAAGAATGGACATAATCTGGCATGTCTTTGGAGAATTGCCAAGTCCGTAGGGATCAAAGAATGAACTAGTTGCACAATAGAGCTCTATGAAGAAGAACCTGATTGGACCAGTTGCTTGTTAAGCTGCTGACTTTGGTTTCTTCTCTCGTCTAAGTTGGTATTTGCTATTTTAAGCCCCTATTTCTAGGCAACTAACAAAGCCTGAAGCTCGTGAGATTCTTTCAACAATCTTTCTCGTTCCTCAGTTACATTAACCACTTGAGTGTTAGTGTCAGCCAAGTGAGTGTGCAAACTAGAAATTTCCATTTTATGAGCATCAATGATCTTAGTCTCTTGCTCCATTTGGGTATAAAGATCAGAAAAGCATTCATGAGCAGAATCGAGCTCTGCATTTTCTTTTGTCAGCTCATCTTTGGTCTATTGTACTTCATCATAGCAAGAGGAATAGAGCTGTTGGATACATGCACTGAGAGCTCAATAAAACATTGAACATCTTGACATAGAAAGGAAATTGCATCTCCAGCTACCAAGCGTTGCACTAAAGGGATGGAAATCTCCAGAGTACCCTCAGGATGCGCTCTAAAAAGATTCGACATTGTGAGGAAAATTGGTAGCTTCGACAAAGTGTTGATCCATTTTGGACAGAAGGTAGGAACTCCAATCAATTGTTATGCCTTTTAACACAATTTTAGAAGCTGTAAACAACTCCTTTGAATGGTAATTAGAGGATGTCTTGGCAGGCATAAACCTGTCCTAAAGGAACTAACATAGCTACTTCCACATAGGATTGGAGATCATGGAGACACTAATGCCAGAAGTAGTAAGAAATATCTTGGGATCCAACACATCCTGTGTCTACTTTTGCAACAATTTAAGGATATCCTCATTCGAGAACAATTGTCTAGCAGTAGGGAAAGAGTCTCCCCGATAGGGTAAAGATAGAGCCTTGCCCAAACTTTTAGGCGTCAATTGGACAACTATTCCTATGACAGGACCAAACCTCTTACTGTAAGAGGCTAGAAACTGATCAGAAGTATCAGTATCCTCTGGAATGAGTGGTAATGAGAGTGCGATGAACTTTGTTAAGCCTGCTTTGCCAATAAGTTCAGACTCCGGCAATAAAGAATAATCATGAGAGACCAATGAAATGTACTAAACTGGAGGAGGAGCTTCAAGTGCCATTTAGATAGATTACACACATACCACACACACAAACAATCACATGGAACGTCCGCAAAACAATAGAATATCCATAAAAAAGAAATTGATCAGAATAAGCACACACAAACGTGACTAACTAACTGACCACCCCAAACAATGCACATCCTAGAAAAAATTTGACATGACATCTACACATATGCAATCGAAAGCTTCATATTATGCAACAAACATGCACGCGAGACCCTGTATTAGGCAGAAAAAAAGCTACAGACCACACTTGTAATCGTATCATACAATCAAATCATAATACCTCATATAACCCACTCAGGACATAACCAAAACTTCGGTAAGCAATGATAGCTCAAAAGATTGTACGTGCCCATCCTATGAAGCACATTTATTGAAAAGGGAAAAAAAATATAGTGAAGGGAATGATTTTAGTGAAGGGTTTGTTTTAATAAATTATTAAAAAAGGGTAAAATTTTATTAGGTTGTAAATCTTAATAAGAAACTAGTGGTTTCCTCTTAAAATATTAATTACATATTATGGGGTGAAAGTGTGCTTTTAATGGATCTTGAACTTCAGTACCCAGACTCAAGTCTCTAAATGCATATTCATTAATTAAAAATTAAGTGTGTGTTTAGCACTTTTTGTATAGTGCGTGCATTCGTGATGAGGAGTTCATTTTTAATTGACTTAGATGTGTCTGTAGTGTATGAAGGGCATGTTAAGTGAACGACTGGTTCATTTATAATTATTTAGAAAAGTGGGTTATTTAAGTTCATTTTAACCATTAACTGTGGTTAAGAGGTGACAAAAGAAAGTAGGAAATATATAAATACATGGCATGGGTGTATATGTAAGAGACTAAGGGCGCACGGATGGATCCCAAGATGCAATGAGTCCAATAAAAAAGCAAAAGCCACTACTGAAAAAAAATGAAATACGGTATTTTTAAAAAAGAAATATGAAGGCAAGGTTAGTTGCGTCATATTTGTTTTAGTTAATTCAGATTAGTATTTGGGTATTATTATCATTTTTATTGTTATTTATGTGTTTTCTTCGTGGTTTGTGTTTTTGTTTTTTATTTTACTTTGTATGTTTGATTTATTATGGTTTTTTCTAAAAAAAATTAATAACTAGCTTTCGGTAATCAACCATGAGTGAGAATTGAGCCATTAGGCTTCAACAATGGATCTTTATTTTTCACTAATTTTTCAGTCTATTTCTTGAATTTAAAATGAATTTTCTTTTAATCTAGGTGTAAAAATTTAACATTTTGGCCTGAAAATAATAGGGTGATCATGTGTCAATGCTTTTTCAGCTTATAAAAATATTCCAAAAGTAGTCAAATGCATTGATGAAAATTTAAGTGATTTTTTTGAATTTAATTCTGACTTTTATTGAATTTTTCTCAATTTTCAATGAATTTTGAAGGACTGATTTTTTCTACAATTAATTCTCTATATTATAATCAACAAGATAAACCAAAAAAATTTCCAATTTGGTACGAAACATTTTAATTTTTTTAAAAATTGAATTTGTATGAATTTTTTATGATTTTTTAATAGGGTTTTGAGAGGGTGCTGAGAGGAGGCAGCTAAGGGTACTAGCAGGCAGGCGAGGAGGCGGCTAGGGGCAAAGAAGAGGGAGGAAAATAAGAAGGAAGAAGAAGGAGAAGAAGAAGGAGGAGGAGAAAGAAAAGAAGAAGAGGAAAATAAGAAGGAAGAAGAGAAAGAGAATGTAACGTGACCACCTGTTTCCTTCAAGACACGTCTTAGCAGTCCATCGGAAAGGAGGTCTAGAAAGCTCCGCTTGGCACTCCCATGGAATGTCATGGGGTTTGCGATCTAGGACTTTCTGCATCTGCCACGTAGCAGAAGTGTTCTGGCCATTCCCACTTAGGACCGACCTGAATCAAGGTTTTTCCTAATGGTCATTTCCTAAATGGCAACTAGTGTCGAACCCCGAGCGAACTACTTTACGCAGAAACTCTAGGGTGGAAGCGGGTTCATGTTGCACTTGGTTCAAGGAGAATGGGAAATGAGAGGGATGCAAAGCTCAACCTCTCTGCCATAAGGCATAGTCCCATTCTGTTCCCCTAAAACAGCGTAAATCGAGATTATTATAACTTAGACTCTAGGTCAGTGCCCTTGCTGTTCATGTCCTTTGAAATGATCTTCTTGCTGTCCATCATGATTGAGAAAAGTTCACGGCCAACCGGGACCACCCATCCATAGGACGGGTGGTCTGGACCCATGGCCACATCCACCGCACTTTCCTCAAGTTGTTTTAGTTATCTAATTACCTACCACATTTAGTTGGACATGCATCAAGCAGCTTCCTTAATTAGCCTGTTAAGCATCGGTTCCTTCACGTAATCATCGCACTTGACATAGCAAAACAATATCAAACAAGTTCCTTTTCAACAGCTTATCATATTTATCTTTGGAATACATTTATAAAGTCTAGTCCGTAGGCTTATCCATAATCCGCCCAAAGGCTATCCAGCAATCCACAGGGATTACTAATCCAAGATTCCACCCGTAAACTAGTATGCGGGCCTCAAGATCCAATCCCGAGTCACGTTGGCCTCTTGTGCAGGGCGCGGAAGGCGAGGGATTTACGACCAAAGCCTCCCCTGGCACCCAAGCGTCCTCCTGCTCCAAGTAGCGCTCAACGGAGAGACCTCTCGCGACGGGTTCGGTCCACCTTCTCGGCACAGTTAACAACCCCCCTTGGTTAGGGTCAGGCAGACAGTCGGGGGTAACTGAGGCTGCCTCTCTCTTCAAGCCTTCAACCTGAAGCATTAGATATCTTTTTAACCTTTAATTCCTTGAGCAAACAAAGCAAACAATGCTCTTTAAACTATTACAAGCATAATCATTTGCAGTGGTCGTTATTTCTTGCAATATCTGAGGCCTTATAGTTTGTCTTTACTGAAATAAGGTGTGCAACCTTAGTAAGCATGTCAACCACAACCATGATGGAGTTGTATCCTCCCTGAACTTGGGGTAGGCTAATAGCAATGTCCATACTAATGAATTCCCATTTCATTTGGGGAATGTCTAGTGGTTGTAACTTTCCTGGCATTTTGACATGTTCGGCTTTGATACGTTGACAAGACAAACACTCAATGATATATTTGAGAACGTCACCTTTAAGCCTCTCCCAATGGTAGCTCTTCCTAGCTGCATTGAGAGTCTTAGCACAGCCAGGATGTCCTTAAAAAGGGGAATCATGAGCTTCCCACAGTATCTTCTGCTTAAGTGGCTGGCTTGCCGGTATGCATAATCTCGTTCTATAGTAGACAAGTCCACTATTGATAGAGAATTCATGATACTTAGCCTGTAGCTTTTGGTCATGGTCCTTGATAGGGATCTCCCTTAGCATCTTTTGATAGGATGGATCATGGCATGCTTCTTCTCTAGCTAGCTCAAGTATTGGGTTTTTTGGCACGGACACCTTTGTGTCTAGAGATCTAGCTATTGATGGATTTTGCAAGATTTAGAGAATTAAGGAATGCCTTGCGAGACTGAGTGCATCGGCAACTATATTCTCCTTTCCAAGTCGATATTTGATTTTAAAATCATACTCCTCCAGCACTTCAATCCACTGACATTGCCTCATGTTAAGCTCGTTCTGGGTAAAGATCCACTTGAGAGATTTATGATCAGTCACTAGAGTAAACTTGCTACCCAACAGGTAGTGTCTCCAAAGCTTTAAAGCATGGATAATAGCTAATAGTTCTAGATCATGGGTAGCATAATTATTCTCATGGCTCTTCAGTTTCCTTGAAGAGTATTCTCTAGGATGACCTTCCTACATGAGCACACATCCTAAGGCAAGTGTGGTAGCATCAATTATTACCTCAAACTCCTTACTGAGGTCTGGAAGTTTTAGGATGGGTACTGATACCAAAATTTGCTTTTATTTATCAAAGATGGTTTGTTCGGCAGTTGACCATGCAATGGATGTTTGCTTCTTCAGTAAGTCCGTCAGAGGTGCTGTAGTCAATGCATAGTTTTTAATGAAGATCCTATACCATCCTGTCAATCCAAGAAAACTGTGTATTTCTTTGACAGTTGTTGGTATTGGCCATTCTAGCACATCTCTGACTTTTGTTGAATCCTTTGAGATTCCTTCTGCTGATACGATGAATCCCAGATATTCAATCAGACGCTTGAAGAATGTACACTTCTTTATCTTAGCATAGAGCTTATGCGCTCTCATTATCTCAAGGACAATTCGAAGTTGGGGTTCATGATCTTCCTCCTATTTGGAATAGACTAAACCATCGTCGAAGAAGACGAGTACGAAGTCGTCAAGATATGGCCTAAAGATATCCTGCATTAACCTGTTGAAGGTGGCAGGTGCATTTGTAAGCCCGAATGACGTAACTAGGAACTCAAAGTGTCCATATCTTGTGTTGAAGGCCATCTTTGATATATCTTCTTCCTTGATTCTTATCTAATAGTAACCAGACCTAAGATCAATCTTGGAGAAGATCTTTGCACCCTAAAGACAATCAAGAAGCTCATCTATTCTAGGAATAGGGTACTTGTTCTTAACAGTTGATTGATTCGACCCTCTGTAATCAATACACAGTCGAAGCGTTCCATCTTTCTTTTTTTGGAACAATACTGGAGCTCCCCATGGTGAACTGCTAGGACGAATGTAGCCCTGATCTAGCAGTTGCTTGAGTTGTTCCTTCAGCTCAATTGCTTCCAGGATGGACATTCTATAAAGTCTCTTTGCAATTGGCGCAACTCCTGGCACTAGCTTGATCTCATGAATCACTTCTCTTTGAGACGGTAGTTCTGTCAACTCTTTAGGAAATACGTCCGTGTATTCCTTTAGCCATGAAGGTCCTTCACTAGACTCCTGCTTCTGATCTAACTTGTTGAGCTTAATCAAGTAGACAAGTAGTCCTTTTCTGACTCCCTTTATAATCCGAGATGCTTTGGCCAATTGAATTTTTGGCTTTCCAGCCTCACCTTAAGTTGTGATCAATTCCCCTTCAGAGTTTTGAAAGGAAATTTGGCCCTTTCCACAATGAATGTGGGCATCATTAGGTTTAAGCCAATCCATACCAAGTAGACACTCATGGATACCTAGGTTCATGACTCTGAATTTGACAGAAGTCATCTTTCCTCCTAGAAAGAATCCACCTTAGCAGTTTGCCTGGTACAAGTGACATCATGACCATTTGCTAATTCCACAAGCAAGGTAGGTGCTTCTACCGTGGCTATTCCTAATCTTCTTGCACAAGCTGGTGAGATAAAGGAATGTGTACTGCCATAATTAATCAAGGTCTTGAAGCCTTTACCTTGATAATCCGATGGCATCTGAATCACCGAGAACTGGCGATTCGGCCCTTTCTTGTGAAGAGCCGCATGGATTGTCACCCTTTCAAACTCTGCTTCCATGGTTGGATCTTCTTCTTCGCACATTTCCCTATTGGCAACATAGACAGTTCTTCCTCTGCCTCAGGTAGCGGCTCCCTGGCCACGGCCCATTCCTTGGAAAGGTGCCTGGTGCTCTCCTCCTCCAAGCTTGGAACAACGGAGGTTTTGGCCATTGCTTTGGGTAGGGACAAAGTTTTTGACATTATTAGTCCTTGCTTTCTTTCTTTGTCCCCGATTATGACCTTGAACTCTCTTCATTTGAGGCCTAAATGCTCCTCTGTTCAGGTCATTATAAGACCAACTTTTGTTACCTCTTGGTCTAGCCTGCACCTCCCAAATTATAGGCGCAGCTCGAATGAGAGTGTGCTGAAGATCCGATGGGTGCATAGATTCAAGACTAGTATTCACTGTGGATTTAAACCAGCAAAATTTTGACACCTGCTGTGTCATGTCCATTTGTGGCGCATACTTAAGAAGTGAGACTAATTTAGAGTAGTATGCATCAAGAGTGAGTCCCAGCTGTTTAAGCTTATAGAAATCATTCATTTTCTGCGTGCGATACGTAGGTGGTAAGTATCTTCCTTGCACAGCTTTCTTCAGTTTTTCCTAGGTAATGGATCCTTCTGTGATCCCTTGATCTCTGCAACATTGCTTCCACCAAAGCCTGGCTTCACCGGTGAGCTTCAGCTTAGCGAGCATAGCCTGGTTGGTAGGTGCAGTATCGACTGCTTCAAAGTAATCCTCCATGGATTCAATCCAAATTTCAGCATCTACTTGGACGGACCTGCCTTTCCCATCAAATTCAGGTGGTTTAATCTGCTTGAGAAGAAACTTCTTCTCTTGGATTACGGCAGTACTTGATATAGGAGGCAAACTGGGAATCGGTACCTGGGATTGTGCCTAGATAAAGGATTCTTAATGTTATAACTCGCTACTCATTATGATTTATATTTCATCTCCATTTCAACTATCAACCAAGAAATCTAGCCACTTATCTTTTTATCAATTCTCATCGACAAAATAGACATTAATAAAAATAAGTCTTATTGCATTTATATGGGACTAGCCCTTTCAGAGTACAACATCTCTTGGTATGGCAAAGTAGCTGTTACATTTAGTTCGGGGAGAATAGTGTTGTATTATATTTATCTACGGGAACTGGATAATAGTATGGTTTCGGGTCATGAATCTTCAAGAATCGGTAAGTCATCGGAAGATTAGGGTATCCTTTCCTTTGGAACCCATTCTTCTCATAGTGCCCCAACACCTTGATCGTGTCGGCGGGGATTACACGGGTCACTTCCTCATATACATATGAGTTCAGCTCAACCCTCTAACCTCGAATATGTAAAGTTGAGTTTACGTGAGCCTCCACAAAAATGAATAGCTTCACGATCTTCAGGTCTTCCAACCACTTGATCCTCTTTAGGTTGGTTTGAAGGTATGCAAACTGGTGGGCAGCTATATAGTAGATTCCTGAGTCACCCGTCCATCTTCATTCCACGTACAAAGGCGATGGATTATAGATACGATCTAGGATGTTCATCATCTCAACCCTTTGTTGATAAACCGAGGAATGCATCACGGTCATAAACATGACTCAGAACACTAAGAACATGTTCCATGCTTCATAACTCTGCAAGACAGCATCGAAAATAAGGAAATGTTTCTAAGCAACAACATTTGCTTTACTTTTTCTTATTAATATTTCTTAAAAATCAAATCCTTCGTTGATTTGCTCTAATACCAACTGTAACGTGACCACCTGTTTCCTTTAGGACACGTCTTAGCAGTCCATCGGAAAGGAGGTCTAGAAAGCTTCGCGCGGCACTCCCATGGAATGTCACGGGGTCTGCTTCTGTAGAGGCTACGTAGGAGAAGAATAGGTCCTTCGTCTTTGTGTGTGCTTCTACTTCTGTCTCTATCTCTGGCTCTGTCTCTGCTTCTGTCTCTGCAACTTCCATGTAATAGGGAGAACAGTACATCCATGCTTCTATTTCACCGTTAGAGGCCATTTTAGAAGTCAATTCGAGTTGAGGTAGGAGGTATTTTCCCATGGATAAAGACTTTGCTTCCTTCGCTAGGTTGGCATACAGTGCCCACTGTTAGGAACTGTGCCTCTGTTTTCTTGGAAAATATCCGTTTGACAGCCTCTTCGTCTTCTAATGTACCATTTTTTACTTTGTTGGAGAATTCTGTTATGACTTCGATAGATGTAGATCCATTTCCTTTTTGCGATCCATACAATTTCAACACCACTTTATTGGGTCCTTTGCCTAGGATTAGGGTTTCTTTAAACCAGCTTGTCTTGGATCTTGCTTCAAAAAGCCAAGGTCTTCCCAAGAGCAGAGGGTATGAGGTCCCATAAGAATTTGGTTTAACCACCAAATATGTCAGCCAATAGTCTCTTCTTGCAAGGGTTGTTTTTACGTATAGGAGGATGCCCAACGGTTTGATTCTACTTTGGTCTGCCAATCAGATAAGCCACTGGGTAGGTTGAATTCCTTGCAAACCTAGATCCTTCATTGTCACATCCGTCATTATGTTTACTGATGAGCCTCCATCAATTAATGCATCTGAAATAAAGCATCATTCTATCCATACACTAATCTCTGGGGTTCTAGGATCTAGGAAGGCATTAACCACATACACTTCCTTCAAAGGGTCTGAGACTTTGTTGGACTTTGTTGTTGTTGGGGGAGCATTCCTTAAGCCATGTCTTCTTGTCAAGTTGCTTTTAAATCTCTTTCGGTAACTAGGAGATAGCATCAGCAACTGTCGGAATATTAAGTTTGGTTTAATGGTATCTAAGTCTTTGACCAAATCATACTCTTTGATAGGATCCACAGGCTTTTCCAATCGACTAGGAAACGGAGCCACACCCACTTTTATCTTCCCTTTTTCTTCTAAGAGTGGCAACATACACGCTTCGTCTTCATGAGGAGGGACTTCCGCATCAACAACGGGTTCTCCTTTCTTTGCTCGCATTATTGGCGCAGCCAATTCCAATTCCACCAAATTGAAAGCAAGTTCTTTGATCTTCTGTTGGGTATCAGAAGTAGATTTGATAGGGGCTGGACTTGGACAATCTTTTGCAGTATGGCCTTCTCCTTTGCATTGGTTGCATAAGGGCTTGTAATCCACATATCTTCTAGGGTTTGAACAATTCCGTAAGATATGACCCTTTTCTCCACATTTGTAACATTCCACCTCGGATCTTTGACCACCGCCAAATTGTCATCCTCTGTAACTTTGAGAGGGAAACCTCCTTGGACCGAAATTAGGACCAAACTCCCTAGGCTTTGGTCCAATTTCCTGCATTGTCATTTTGGATTCTAGTAAGTTGAATCTTATGTTTTCATCTTTTTGTCTTCATTTGTGCATCTCTTTTAGAGAGCAAATATCCTCTGTACAATTTGCTAGAAGGCATTGTAGTTAGACACTAAAGATTTTAGCCCCAAAAAATCTCTCCACGGTTTGGAATTTTCCATTTCTACATGTAGTCTACTACAAACATCAAACTTCCAAAGTGCATATCTTCCATAAACTTGCTTGGTTAGCTACCAAACTTGATAAAGGGATCCTTGTTAGAAATGTGAATATCCATCCAGTAGGATTTCTATATCTTAGAACCCCTCTAATTAACACTATATTTTCGAATATCGAAATAGTCCAAAATTGCTAACCATAACAGTTTGCTCTATGACTTGTATATACACTACTTACAACATCCATATTTACATGATTCTACAAATGTATTTCTTCAAATGGAATCCATTGATTCTACTTTTATGTAGCGTTGTCATGAGATTTTTTGTCCAAGGTTTAAACATAAAATTTTTAACCTCTACATATATTGCTTAATCACTTGTAATTCTTTTTGTGGTAAAACATGAAGTCTAAACCACCAACATATGGCATGGTGAAGTAAAGATGGGGACTCTCTACCTTAAAGTACAATAAATTTATCATAGGTCCTTGATAAGATGAATAAATGTGGTTACTTACTTTTAATTCTCTTCAAAACACTTACATGAAATCACTACAAGTTTGCTAAGTCATGGGACATTTTATAACATGGTCATGAGTAGTTGATTCGGAAGGATCCCTTGAATTGCATTTCCCAGGAGCTACTGATGTGGTTGTGTACATATGATCTTCAAAGTTTTTAAGACTATTCACAAGCCAAGTCAAGGGAGTTGGAGTTACCTAGGTTAACCAAGCATAAGACATTTTATATGACTTGTAGCATTGCCTATGTGACTAAAATAGTCACGAGAAAGATAAAAAAAGGGAGCATGAATTGCATTGCATTTTGCGGGCAGAACTCAAAGAGATAGCAAGTGCCATGGAAGGAGAAGGGGAAGTGGTGTCCAAAGCTTCCACATGAAGGGGCTGATCAAGCCATGCATCTACAACTAGCTACAATCCACTTGACATGTAAGTGCTCTTTTTGTGCTTTAACGAAAGTAGCAGGCCATTCTTCGCCTAGTTAACAAGGCAGATCTGTATATTTAAAGGGCAGTAGCCCATATAAGGGAGAGCTCGATTATGAGTCTGAAGAAAGGTCTAGACCTTGCCTATGTATGCCAAATTAGATCTCCCATGTCAAGAGATACATCAAATCTACTCTCTTGAGTCTTCCAAGAGCTGAGTAGGAACTCTTATTGTGCTTCCTACCTTGAAATTTGTTGGGTTGAAATTCTTCTTCTTGCTCCATTGATTATCTTGACCCAAAGGGCTCACCCTTGACTACAAGCTCCTAATGGAGGGGTATGTCAAAAATACTTCTAGATTCATCTTAACAAGACATGTGGGATGAACTAAAATGTCCAAAATTGTTATTTAATGGGTTGAAATTCTATTCTTCAAGGAAACTCTTGTTTAGTTCATGAGGTACTTGTATTTATGAAGAACAGTGACCTATGCACTTAACTCTTAATGTGAACTCTCTTCTCCATGAATAAGAGATCTTGGAGAGCATAAAGGCTCTAGTTTGGACTGTTATATGCAATCCATTACTTTCTTTATGGGTTGAATCTCTGTTCTTCACGGCATCTCTTGTATGGATCAAGAGGTACATGTATTTGTGTAGAAGAAAAGAAGGGAAATTTCTTACATAACTACAGCTTGATGAAGTCTTTGAGTTGATTCTTGATATTCCAAGTTTTACTCTTATGATTCATGATGAGAATATTATCTACATACTCTTGTAAATGCTAGATCTACACACTCTTGCTTTGGAAGGACATTGAAGATACTCTTTGGTAGTTTATTTGTAACATCATGGTTTATTAACATGGAATTAATGAGCTAAAGCTTACTTGTTAACCACTTCCTTTATTTTGGTAGAACATGAATTGTTCTTGATTCATTCTAAACCAGGATATTCATGGGTTGAATCCTATTAACATAGAATCTACCTCCACTCCAAACATTACAAGTACAATAGTATGTTGCTTCCTTTCATTAAAGAGAGGGTTTAAAGCAATGTTTTAGAGAATTCTTGCCATACTTTGGGATTAACTAGCTGAAGCTTCTATGTAGCTACTTAATTCAAGTAACATTGATCTAAGTCATGGAACTCATGAACTTTTCATGTAAACCCAACTACAGTGATTTATTCATAAATTTAAATAGGCAATCTTCTTCTTGATCCTCTAACTTCATTATCAGCTGAAAAGAGAAGGGACTTAAAGATCTTCTTTATGCCTAGGCTAACATAGGCAGCTATACTCATTGGCAAGGAAGAACAAGACTCTTCTTGTATCAATTGAAGTTATACTCCTGATTACAATTTATTCTTTTGTAATCAAAAGTTGTAGGCTCTTAATCCATTTATTTGATTGTATTATGTATCAATCTTGGTATTTCCAAGATAAATTCAAAATTAATGGGGAGCTAAAAGTTGTGAAGCTCCTCTCAAACCTATAAACAATTACTACCTATCTCTTAAAGACACATCTCCATCTATCTTGTCCAGATCTCTTGCAAAACCCTTGTGGTGACCTTCAATCTCACATGCTGCAACATTGGTGAACCCGACGTGAAGGTTGGTATAAGAGAACTCCAAGACGGGGGATTCCTCAGGAGATACTCTACAACAGTTGGCATATTACAGCAGACTTAGCAACAACAAATCCTACAATGACAAAAACAAAGGAAAGAAAAAGAGAAGATTCATTCTATAGCTATCAAATTCCTAGAAGAAGTTCGACAAGAATTAAAGAAATTTAATGGTCAAAATGTCTCTGTTTTCATTCACTTATATGTTGAGAAAATGCTCTTCTTTGGTGTACCGCAACATGCATGGAGTCACTACTTTGCCAAACTAGCCAAGCATGGTCTTCATGAAAGAATCCATGGTCTTTTTCAGTGAGATGCAGATTCGGTTGCATTAAAAAAAGCCCTACACAAAGAATTCTTCTTAGAAGACTTTGGCCTAATGACGAAGAAAAGTTTCACTGATTGGGTTGCGAAACCCAACAAAGGTTTAGCTACAACAACTTTATACCATGAGTTTGAAAGTAAATTTGGACAACTTGATGCTAAAAACCAACAAAGTATGGAAGGTCAAAAGATTGAATTATTTCTTAAGGCTACAGATCCCATTTTGCAAGAGAAGCTTGCTGATCGCCTAGAAGATACTACCTCCAAATCAGGAGTCGAGACTGCATGGACAGATGTTACTGATGCGGTTAACATGATTGCTCGAAGAGAGTGGATGCGACTAAGATTGGGTTGTACTTCAACTTCAATAAATCCATTTATGGAGCTTGTTCCACCTTCAAAATCCCCTATTCCTTTGACTAATCAACTAACTCTTTCTTCTTTTGTTCCTTCTGAAAATGATATCATGGATGAATTGATTAAAAGCATGTGTAACCTTCATCTGAATCTTATAGAAATTTGTTCCAAGGTGGAGAAGCTGGATGTCAAAGTCGAAGAGCGAGGATGATCATCAACTCAAAGACCCAAAGACGACAGAGAAATTCATGCAGCTGAAGCTGGTCTTCCACTGGAGCCAAATTTAAGGAATGGTGGAATCAAGAAATGATTAGAAGATTTAACTGTAAAGAATGCCTACACAACAATTGACGCAGCTTCTTATGGGCTGCAAATTGAACCAACTAAATTGAATTTGAAAGCATGTAAAGATAATATGCAATCTAAAGTATGGATGCAAGCACTAGATCAAATGGAACGTGGTAAAGCACCCAAAAAGAACCGATAGATTCTTTTTTTCCCTTTGCACATTTGGTTGACATCAATCATAAAGAAGTCTTGATTGAAGAAAAGAGAAGAAGAGAAGATGAACTAGGGCCTTTCTCTTCTGGCCCTCCAAAATGGGTAACTAGAAGAATACCTGAACAACCAAAGCTTGCTGAAAATATGACCCCAAATCAAGAGATGGAAGATGTGCCACAAACAAAGAAAATCAAAGGAAAGAAGAAAGGCAAGTAGCTAGGCTACAGATTGTAGTCTAACATAAAATCTACAACCGATCTCAAATGAGTCCTAGAAGAACGAATTTTGGGAAGCAAAAAAGAATTCACCTTAGGCAAAATTCTTGGAATTGCCAAACGTGAATTCATGATGTAATTATTAATGTAATCAAAAGGAAAAGACAATATGTTGGTGATGAAGCTGAAGAAATAGTGCATGTTTTTTTGCAAGTTCTTGGAGTTTTTTTGCAAGATAAAGAGAAGCTGACTTCACAAGGAATTCATCTTAAAGTAGTTAAATAATTAATTGCAACAATTGAAGTTGAAGATAAAGAAATCATGAATGCAAAAATTAAAGAAGTGAAATCTAAAAATGTAATAGTCGACTAGTCCAAACTAGTTGGGTAGCCCAACTCTAAAAAAGAAGGCCATCTATAGCAGATGCATGAGGAGGAAGAGGCTCAGTTCATTCTAAGCAGACACTACTCCCGTACACATTGGGCAAGAGCAACAACAAAGACAGTCATCAAAATTGGAGAAAAAGAAACAGCATGTATTGCACTCCTAGACCATGGCTCTGAAATAAACGTCATGGCAAGGAGTCTCTAGGAAAGTGGCAGATACCCCATAGATGTTGATCCAAGCTGGCGAATGAGAGTTATATGCTACATGTCCTAATGTGCAGGTAACTATTAGAGACATAAAAGATAATTTTCACTTCTTTGTTCAAGACTCTTGTAGTTACCCTATCATTCTTGGGCAACCTTATATTTCTGAGGCCCACTTGGAAACAAAAGCTCTTGATGATGGTTCTTTCTATGCTCAAATCCGAAGCAAGGATAATGAATGAGTTGTCCAATTTCTTACTCTGTGTGTTAACCATCATCGAAATAGAGATCGACTGCATGATTATCCTATGCCTCCTAATGCCTGAGAATTCAAGGGTTTTTGAGCTGCACTACTATAAAACGATGCTAAGGCAGTGCATCATGTAAAAAAATTATACCTCCTTATGCTAGAGAAATTGTATCTTTAGCAAATTAGCATGTATCTTCAGCCAATAGTATGGGTTGTTATAAGTCTCTTCCAACCATGACAAAACTTGAAAGAAAATATTTTTGTCATGTAAAAAGGGTGTTGAAAACTTATGACATGATGACTGATAAAGAAGATATTACTAGTATGTTTTTGGACTGATTACTACTGACACAATGGCTCAAATATATGCAGCTACTCATGCAGAAATTCTAGTTGAAAATCAGTCCATAGAAGTATGTACAATGGATTTTTACCAAACAATTCAAGAATTTGTTGAGCATGAACATATTGGTTTGCCCAACAAGGTTGAACCACAAGTGGAGACAAAATGCAAGATGATGGATAAGAAACTCAAGCTTGTGGTAGTTCCACTTCCTCCTAAAAGTGAAGGTCTGGCTAATAGGGTAGCAAATTAGCCAAGTCTTCGAGATCCTTCCAACACTGGACATTATATCTGAAAGTATAAAAGAGCTTAAAATAGGTGATAATTCTTTCCTTTCGCCGGCTAAAAAACACTCTTTTATGCAAATGCTAATGAAACATGGAAAATCTTTTGCATTTCAACCAAGTGAAATAGGCTGTGTGGATCCAAATATTGTGGCTCCTATGGTCATTTTTGTAGTTCCACATGTGCCTTGGAACCTCAAACCTATTCCTGTTCTAAGGACGCATTTGCCCAAATTACTGGAACTGCTAAATGAAAATATCATAATCAAGATTTTGGAACCTTCTTCAGCACCTTACTCAAACAGATGGTTTACTGTGCTTAAGAAAAATTGACCTTTATGATTCATTCAAGATCTATAGCCTATTAATCGTGTCACAATCTGAAATGTTGGTTTGGGTCTAATTGTTGATGAGTTTGCTGAAGCTTCTGCAAGAAGAGAAATTTATTTTATGCACTACAAGATACAGGCCTTATACCGACGTTAAAAGCGACGAAAATGTAAATAACAAAATGTATCCCTATCATCGCAAGAAGCGTCATTATTGGTGACGCCATAGAAGAGTCAATATCAGTGTCATTATTAACGCCGCTATTTGCATCGGTATCAACGTCGCTGATACCGATGCTGATAACAATACTCTGTGATGCTAATAATGATGCAAATAACGACTCGTGCAAGTAAATTTGCGACGTTAATAGTGACGATAACAGGGAAAAAAAATTTGTGTGCCCTGCCACATATAGCACTGTGTGCTTTATTTGGGCCATACAAAATGGTTTCTGGATTGTGTACAATGCTCGTGTAAACAAAAACAAAGTATACTTAAATCATAACACTGATACATGAAATAAATACATGATCGCATAACGAAAGCGACTGGTAGAATCATGACAAGATATCATTACTACAAAGAAAATGTCTACACAGATCAAGCGACCAAAAAAGAAGGGTGAGCTACATATCCTCGCCATCCGAAAGCTCATCCCACCGCAAAGGAGCATCGAACAAACTCTGCAAAAAAAGAAGCAACTACACATCAGTCCACCATATAATAATGCATTCTAATTAAACATGGTAACTACGGATAGAAAAGATGAGTGACTTACAAGGCTGCTGCATCTATACAATCGGTCGATCAATGCAGTGAGACCGTGCCTCTCTGCATATTGAGTCTCAAGGCCGGTCGGATCGCGATTTGTAATGGAGTGCTGCAAAGAAAACAAAATACTAACTATTAGAAACATGATTGTCAGTACAAAGTATATTGCAAAAGAAAAAGCAAGCAAAACAAAAGAAAAACTTACAAAGTCCTCCAGATATGTCTTGTGGCCGCCACTTCCAAGATGATGGACCACTCCGGCCTCTAGTCATGCCCTCATTGCCTCGCACTGCTGACTCCAACCTCCTGGAGAATCTATAGCCTCCTCCCTTAGTCGGCGCCAGTCGTCCGCGTCTAGCCATTCGGGCTTTGCAGCCCCACTCTTGAGTGCCTTGCGTGCCTCCGACCATCTGTGTGACATATATGCACGCATGCAGTCCATCATTCAGCCCATAGAAAATCTATCTACTATGGCTAGAACCGGAAACTCCTCATGCAAAGATGCTACTATGTAGTCCTTACTCCCCTTTGGTATGATTTTCCAATGATCTAAGATGTTGTGCCGAAAAACTTGTCGGCACAACTCTCTCATGCGAGCCATCACCCTCCTTCCCTCATCATTCATGATGATGGATCCTGACCTATCATCGACAAGATAGGCATATCCCTCTGGGATATGCCTAAGATGGGTCCTCTCCCACCTGCGTCCACGCTCCTGGGCATATCTAGGAGACCCCTATACATTCAATGTACCGACCAAGGTAGTATCTATCGGTGTAGCATCCATAAGGGTGCCACCTGCTGCAGACAGCTGAGAAAAAGCTGGAGTAACCGGAGTAGACGTCCCCACAGGTGTGACAAATCCTGGAGGTGACACAACTCCAACAAAACGATGAGATGGAGACGCCATGTCCGTGCCTCCACAACAACCACCTAAGCCACGCTCCCTAGAACCGCCATGAGAGCGAGGAGTCGCACCTTTATTCCATGCCAACCGCAAGCTCACTACCTCCTTATCTCTATGGCATCCCCTTGACCCTGAAGCACTCCCCCCTCTGGCCCAAGTCTAGAGCGTCGACCTCATCTCCTCGAAGCTGAAGCATCTGATCGCACCGAAATAGATCTAATAGAGCGGCGACAGCTCCTGGTCTGCCATGTCTCTCAATCTCGCCATCTGATTTGGGGACATGCGCATGAAGATATCCTGCAACTCCTCTTCGCTCATCCCTCGACTCATCCTGAAAATGTCACCTGCACAAACAAAAAATGATGTTAGAATAATCAATTTAAATCATACAAAGTACGATAATATAAATCCTAAAAAAATGATGTCACTTAAAATGCATATCTTATGTACCCTTATAAGCGATTAGTCAACGAATTGAGTAAGTGGATGCTCCAAGTATGAAGTATCCTATAGTCTCATGTCAATCTCCTGACACAACTCTACATACACTAGAAGGTCGATAAACATGTCACCACAAAAGGATGAGTCCATCTCGTTCTCAAAGAATTCTTGGACTCCTGTATTTCCATCATTGTTAGCCAATATGCTGGCTCCTCTACATGCTCCAAGCTTTTGATGGCCTCCACCCCTTGCAATATCGACCCCTCTATTTGCATATTGTTCTCATCTATGCTCGAAACATCGCTTTGATTATATACTCTCGCACTTCGGGGAGTTAAAGGTATAACATACCACCATCGAGGTTCTCGGGGGTTTGGATAGAAGATTATATGTTCACAAACATGTACAAGAGAGCTTAAACTATTGTGACATATACCATGTCATAATACAATTAACAAACAAATGAGTTCATGCACCTGTTCACAATGGGCCAGCAACACAAAGGTGCCGCGCAAATCCATCCATTTTTTTTTGGAACCTATTTCGAGAAATCCAGATGGACCTCGTCGAACTGTTGCTCCAGCTCCTTCAAGTACCACTTTGAACCACTGCACATCGAATAGTATCATGGAGAAGCTACGATAATCCACCATAACAATACTTTGCAAGTTCCCAAAATACTCCATCTCATCTATAACTGTGTTTGGATCTGTTGCTCGTCATCGGCTCTCCTGCTCGAACCTTGCCATGATACCCAGTCCATTGTGAAGCGCATTTTGTCAATACGCTCCATGTGAAATGCCGTCTGCGCAACCACGCTACACTATATATTTTGTATTGTACATTGAAACACTCAAATTAATTGTTTCATATAAAATATAGATACGACAAATCCTAAATACGTCATCACCTTTGGACTACATCCCCTTGAGAATTCCCACTCCTTCATTGAGACCTTCGTCCCTTCGCAAGATGCTACGGTCAAAGCTCCATGCAACCATCGCGTTGACATAAACCGCGGCATCTCCTGCATGGCCTCGAGATATCGAATCGGTCGATGGCGCGTACTATGTCGAAATTCAAATCGTGCTTCCTCTCGATCTTCCTTAGTGATCTAGTACCTGGGGAGCCACGTCTCCATACAGGCATGGTCCAACATACCTCCTTGGCCATGAACGATTCCTTGAGATGGTCCTTGACGTTGTCCTCTGCCAAGCTTGGGACATTGCCTTTTGAAATGACCAGGCTCATTGCAATGGAAGCAACGGGAATTGTGGCCATTACCTTGGGTAGGAATGAAGTTATTGGCAACGTTCGCCCTAGCTCTCTTCCTTTGTCCTTGATTTTTGCCTTGAGCTCTCTTTGCTTGGGACCTATACACTCCTTTGTTCTGATTCTTGTAAGACTAAGTCTTATTATTTCTTGGCCTAGTCTGCACCTCCTGTATTATGGGTGCAGCTCGAATGAGCGCGTCTTGAAGATCTATTGGGCGCATTGACTCGACGTGAGTATTTATAGGTGGGTTTAATCCAGAACAAAACTTCAACACCTCTTGCATCATATCCATTTGTGGCTCATACTTCAAAAGAGAGACGAACTTTGAATAGTAGGCATCAAGAGATAGACCAAGTTGTTTCAGCTCATAGAACTCGTTCACCTTCTGCGTGCGATAGGCAGGTGGTAGATATATTTCTCATAGAGCTCTTTTAAGCTTTTACCAAGTAACTGACCCTTCCGAGATCCCTTGGTCTCTGCACCATTCCTTCCACCAAAGTCTTGCTTCATCGGTAAGTTTCAGCTTGACAAGCATTGCTTGGTTGGCGGGTGCAGTACCGACTGCTTCGAAATAATCCTCCATGGATTCCATCCAGATCTCGGCATCAGTTTGGATGGTCCTTCCTTTGCCAGCATATTTTGGTGGCTTGATTTGCTTGAGAAGAAACTTCTTCTCTTGGATTACGGCCTTACTTGGTATAGGGGTCGGACTAGGAATCTGCACTTGGGGTTGTGCATGGGCAATGAAATTCTTTACGTTAAAAACTTGCTAAGCATTTCTCACGTTACATTAACATGCCCAGTTCAGCTTTTAGACAAGTGACTTAATCACTTAACTTCTTTATCAATACTCAAAATCAAGACAATCATTGATTTAAAAAAGTCTATTCATTCATGTGGGCATAGCCTTTTCAAGTACAATTATTCTTGGGAAAGTGAAACAAGCTGATACATTAATTTGGGGAGAATAAAATTGTGTTGCATTCAACTACGGAAACTGAGTAATAGTATGGATTGGGGTCATGGATTTTCAGGAATCAATAGGTCATTGGAAGATTATGGTATCCTTTCCTTTGATACTCATTCTTCTCATAACGTCCCAATACCTTGATTCTATCGGCAGGGATTATTCGAGTCACTTCCTTGTACACATACGTGTTCTGCTTGACCCTTCGACCGCCAACATGTAGGGTTGCGTTTGCGTGAGCTTCAACAAAGACGAACGGCTTCATGATCTTTAAGTCCTCCAACCACTTGATTCTCTTTAAGTTGGTTCGAAGGCATGCAAATCGGTGGGCCACTATGTAGTAAATTCCTGAATCAGTCGTCCATCTCCGTACCACATACAGAGGTGAAGGATTGTAGATGCGGTCTAGGATATTCATCATATTGATCCTCAGTTGATAATCCGAGGCACGCATCGCTGTCATAAACATAACCTGGAACACCAAGAATTTGTTCCATGCTTCGCGACTCTGCAAGTCAGTATTGATAAGTAAGTAGGGAAATGTTATTAACAACAACATTTGCTTTACTTCCCCTTATTAAGTTTCTTGTAAATATTAAATCCTTGTTGGTTCACTCTGAAACCAATTGTAACGTGTGCACATGCTCACTTGCAGGGCACGTCTTAGTAGCCCATCGGGAAGAGAGTCTAGAAAGCGCCGCCCGACACTCCCACGGAATGTCACAGGGTTTGCGATCTAGATCCTCTCGAGTCTGCCATAAAGTGGAAGCATTCTGGCCGTTCCCACTTAGGACCGACCTGAATCAGGGTTTTCCTAATGGTCAAATTTCTAGAATAGCAGCTAGCATCGAACCCTAGGCGAACTACTTTATGCAGAAACGTCAGGATCGAAGCGGATTCATGCTGCACTTGGTTCAAGGAGAATGGGAAACGAGAGGGATGTGAGCTGGACCTCTCTGCCCATAAGGCATAGTCCCATTCCATTCCCCTAAAACAGCATAAATCAGGTTTCTAGTTTTCCAGATTCTAGGCCATCGTTCCTGGCTATCAATTCTGTTGAGAAAAGTTCTTGGCCAACCGGGACCACCCATCCGTAGGACGGACCCATGGCCACATCCACCGTACGGTTGCTTTAGTTATCTAATTACCTACCACTTTTAGTTCGACATGCAAAAATAGCTTTCTTAATTAGCCAATTAATCATGGGTTCCTTCATGTAACTTAAACACTGACATAGGAAAACAATGTCAAACAACTTCATTTTCAACAATTGATCTTATTTATCAGTCTTTGGAATACATCATAATAATCCAGCCCCAAGGCTAAGCCATAATCTGCCTGAAGGCAATTTCATAATCCACTCGAAGGCAATCCAACAATCCTCAGGGATTACTATTTTAAGTTTCCATCCCTAGACTAGTATGCGGGCCTTGAGATCCAATCCCAAGTCACGTCGGCCTCTTGTGCAGGACCTAGAAGGCAAGGGATTTACGGCCAAAGCCCCCTCTGGCACCCAAGCATCCTCCTTCTCCAAGTAGCACCCGCGGAGAGACCTCTCGCGGCGAGTTCTGTCCACGTACCCAGTGTGGCTAACAACCTCCTTGGATAATGTCAGGCAAACAGTCGGGGGTAACTAAAGCTGCCTCTCCCTCCAAGCCTTCAACCTGAAGCATTAATTATTTTTCCATCTTTAGTTTCTTGAGCAAAGCAATACAACCAGTGCTCCTAGCTATACAAACACAATCAATCTAGGTGTGAATCCTTTTCTCCGAATGTATCGACGTTCGATCCAGGATCAATTGTGACTTGGCAAGATCCCAAGGGTTTCATTACTTGTTTACCCTTTTATTTTTGGGTTAGGGTTTATACCCTGTCAACCCAAATTAGCAAACACCTTAAATACCTTAACTAAGACAGTAGTTCTTCTGTCTTGGAATTTCTCAAGAACTTCTGTAGTTGCGACATTGTTTTCGAAACCCTTCGACAGCGTGATATCATTTACAAGATGGGTGAGCTTGCGAGGTATGTATACATTATACTTATTTTTTAGTTTACATATTACGTACATCACGTAGTAAACCCGCTTGAATTTAAGGACAAAACTAATCATCGTTCTCAATTGCATGTTGGTAGATTTGTAAGTTTGAAGGAAATCGATCCAAATACGTTGCAAGAGGCTTGAGTATTGTCCATTGAGGTGGCTTGTTTGGTGGAAGAAACTTTTCCTCACTCTATTTTGACTACTCAAGTACGCTTACTCGTACATCTGATTGATGAGATCGTAATTTGTGGGGGAGTTCATGCAAGGTGGATGTTTTTTCTAGAGCACTTTATGAAAACCCTAAAATATTTTGTAAGGAAAAATGCACAGCCCGAGGGTAGTATGGCTAAGGGTTGGTTAGTGCAATCATCCCTTGTACAAATCTTTGAATATCTTACTAAAGTGGACCCCTCTTTACCACGACTATGGAAAGATGATGAAGATTTGAGGATGACCTCTATGATACCTCAAGGAAATGGAAGGAGGAAAGTGCTAATGAAAGAGAAACTTCGTAAGTTAAATGTATTTTGTGTGCTTAACAGTGAAGTAATGAAGCGCAGAAGAGGATAATAATATGGCTGCAGATGATGATGAAGAAGTTAAGCATAGCAATACATCTGACAGTGGGATAGACTTATTTGTTTCATTGCCTATTGGTAACATAGACCTAGAGGTAGATAGTCTAGCAAGGGCCGATCTCATTGAAGATGAGATTGATCATTCATTGTAGCATATACTTAGCTTTGAATGATTGGATGTATATGTGTAATACTCAAAAACAACTAAAATATCAGTTAAGAGCCATTTACTTTTGTGATACATATAACGTTTGTTGTGTTATAGTATTAGAATTAAATGCGCACATCCAAAGAACAATGCACCAAGATGCACAAAGAAGTACAATTGGGTAAGCTATATTAGACCACAAAGAAGTAAAGTTGGTAATGTATTCTAAAAAATAGTAACTATTAAGATGTTTGATCATATTTAGGGACTTTATGAGAAATGAAAAATCTGTGCATTTATTTTCATATCTATAAGCGCATTCAAAAACGCGGGTATATAGACGCATTGATAAATGCACCCGCTATTTCATGTGTATAGTGTGTGTCTATAGGGCCTTTCTCTTATAGTGTATGCGACTGCAAATACACTTCAACCCTGTGTATTACTGGTTATCACAACAATCATAAGCTGATCATGTGATAGCTAAACTCCAAGATAAATGCTTTTTGGATTATCTAGACATCAAACACTATCTTCTACTTTGTTCCTCAAACAATAAATTTGATATTTCCATTGGCTTCAAACGGGGAGTCAAACCAAGGACACCTATTTAGAATTCTTCGGGATTGCTCCTTCTCGCATCTTCTCCCATTTGGAGTGTTGTTTGTTCCCTAAAGACTGTGATCATGCTTGCATGAATTCACGAGCCCTTTTTTTTCACGAGATTTTCCAAAACAAGCTAAAAAACAACTTATTTTCTTCATATCACCCTATTTTAGAAGTTTTCTAAACCTTTTAGGATATTTACAAGAAATAATATTCAAAATATCAAAAATCAACCAAAATTATCCAAAAATCCTATATTTTTGAACCATCCATACTATGGACACTAACACTAATGATATCTTTTTTCCACTGCCAAAATTATTATGGCTATCCCATCTAGCTCATTTAATGCATAAGTAGAATTAACAAATACTTATCTTACCACATAGGGCCCGAATCATCATTTGGAGACTGTACACATGGTACTCCCATGGTTTTCCAAACTAGTGTCATAAACCAATACCCAATCCCCATCTTGTATGGCTTTTGGCCTCAATCTATGTCTTTTCTCAACCCATTTCTTGTTCTATATCTTTGTTTCTAACTTCCTTTCCAATTGTCTAATACATGAACTCTTCATTATAAACGGAGAATAACCAGTAGTAAATATATGCTTCATTCCATCAAGAGGCAAGTACATCCTCTAATCAGCACTACTATAGCTCGCATTAATGCACTACTCAGTGAAAATCTAATTCTCTAAATTTTCTTGCATTTGGAGACAAAGGAGACTCTTAAAGTGTATTCAAGTTCCTAGAATGAGCACCTTTCTTTTCATATGCACTCTGGTAATGTAGGGTTGTTCCAAAATGACAACATATGAGGAACTATCTTAGACAAAAAAGTCTTGCTCTTCTTGTACATCACCAATCCTCCCTTTTACATTAGGACATGCAGCATAGGACTCCCTCAAAGATTTATTTCTAGCTCTCATGTGCCAACCATGATCACTGTCCATAGGCCATGTACCATTTTTATGTTAGACACGATCAATGCCCCACCCTCATTAGGTGCTACCAATGATCCATGGTGCTCAAAGTTGTAAGGCCCCCATTATGAGGAGAAGCCAAATGTGAGCCCGGACATTGGTTGAGTCCTGACTTGTATATCAGATGAGGTCTATGTGATCGGATGGCAAAAAGGTGACTGTTGTGGGTCTAATCTTTGGGTTAGACGGAGTGGTTAAGCTGGTAGCAACTCGAGGCACATTGCATTGAGTTACGTGGTAAGGGAGTTAAAAGGGGCCCAATGGTAAAGGGAATATTCCCTAGCCGACTAGTGGAGGCTCATATGGTAGGTCGGTCAGCAGGCCAACCTAACGACCTTCCCGGGCTATAAAAGCTAAACCCCTTCGCAGCCATCACTCACTCATCTTTCACCCAGTCAGAGTTGTTGTTCCAGCTATCCTTAAGCTCTTCACCTATCTTCTGTCTAGATCGCCATCTAAGCTTCACACAGTGGAAGCGCATGGGTGGACAGAGCCATCTTTGTATCAGTTGTTTGGAGTTAAAGAATTTACTGATTCTCCTCTTATCTGTTGTGTACTCTCTATCTCTTTCTCAGATTCTGTTCGCTGCGCCGTGTAATATTTTACATGGTATCAGAGCCCAGGGGGCTCTAGAGATCGGAGAGCGTGCAAGAGGCAAAGGCTTCAACAGCAAAGAGAAACGATGTCCACTCCGAGAAGCGGTTCTGCCGCATCAAGAAGCGGTGCAGGAGGTGGTGCTGCTTTACCGGCTATTCAAACACTAAGGATTCGTCCACCAATCTTCAGCTAAGGCAAGTTAGATGGTACAAACTACACCTTGTGGAAGTTCAAAATTACAACTATCCTTGATTCTTATGAGCTTCTGGAGACTGTGTTGGGGACTGACGCAGAACCACAGCCTACCCCCGACCCATCAAATCTTAGTGTGATGATTTCTCCGAATGCAGATCTTCTACGAGCTTGGAAACGAAGGAATGCAGATGCATTGTGTGCCTTAGTTACAAGCTGTTCTGACAGTGTTTTGACTCTGATTCAGCATACAACCAAAGCGTCAGAGGCTTGGAATGTACTAAGGAGTCAGTATGAAACACGAAACCAAACAAGGATTCAAAACTTGGAGAATCAACTAGCAGCGGAGAAGTTTGCTGAAGGAGAGACGGTTGAAGCATTCATCACTCGGATTAAGAATCTGCGCGACCAGATGGCTGGCGCTGGGATACAAAAGACTAGCTAAGAGCTAGCTCGGAGGTGTCTTCGGATTTGTCCACAAAAGCTTGATGGACTAGTAACTGCCCTTAATACTCAGGTGAGACCTCAAGCTTTGACTTTTGAGGAGTTTTGTGCATTATTAATGGAGGAGTTGAGGCTGAAAGCCCGAGAAGGAAGCAACAATGGAGATGCTGCATTCTTTGCCAATGCAAAAGGCAAAGGTGTTTCCTCCACAAAAAATGATGGTGACAAAAAGAAGAAGGGTGGCAAGAAGAAGCTTCAAGGAGAGTGCTTCTACTGTAAGAAGAAAGGACATGCAATTGCAGATTGTCGTGTCAAGAAGGCAGATGAAAAGAATGGTACCCTTAAAAGTAAAGGGAAAGAGACAGCCAATACAGTTGAAGCAGAGTTGGAATTATTCATGGCGACCATTGAGGAAGTATGCTCCTCGACGCAAGAAGAATCTACCACTGACTCTTGGGTGTTGGATAGTGGGGCCTCCCATCACATGACCAACAAGAAAGGTCTATACAGTTCTATGCAGCCTCTACAAGAATCCATCACTGTGATGGTTGGAAATGATGCTAAATGCCCTGTTGCGGGCACAGGTACTATTTCTTTTGTTGCTGCAAATGGTGAAGTCAAAAAGCTTTCAAATGTGTTGTATATTCCCGAAATCAGGAGAAATCTCTTATCAGTTGCTGCCATAACTGATCTTGGTCATGAAGTGAGGTTCAAGAAGACAGGTGCAGAAATTATTGATAGTGCTGGTACAATTGTTGGCAAAGGAGAAAGAAGGAACAACCTGTATGAGCTAAGTGCTCTTATAGCCATCACTGGAGTGGGCGCAAGTAAGCTTTGACATGAAAGGTTTGGACACATCGGATTTGTAGTATTGAAGGAGATGCAAAAGCAAGGTATGGTTGCTCACCTACCTACAATAATTGAATTGAAGGAACCATGTGAAGCTTGTATGATGGGCAAGCAACAAAGAAAGACATTTCCTCAAGAAAGCAAGAATAGAGCACAGGCTCCTCTAGAGTTGGTACATGCTGACTTGTGTAGTAAGATGCCTGCACAGGCCTTGGGGGGATCTTCTTATTTTATGTTGATTATCGACGACTACAGTAGGAAGATGTGGGTGTACTTCCTTCGTGATAAGGCTCAAGCTTTTGCTAAGTTTAAAGAATGGCTAATACTTGTTGAGAATGAAACAGGGAAAAGTGTGAAGAAATTTAGAACAGATGGTGGTGGTAAGTTCAACTCAAAGGAGTTTGAAGGCTTTTGCAAGAGCAAAGGGATCAAGCGTCAATTGACGATGCCTCACACACCTCAGCAGAACGGTGTTCTGGAACGCAGGAATCGCACCATTGTGGAGATGGCAAGATGCATGCTAAAGGGCAAGGGATTGCCTAACCATTTTTGGGCTGAAGCTATTAATATTGCAGTCTACATTCTAAATCGGAGCTATACAAAGGCTCTCAAGGGAAAAACACCTCATGAGGCTTACACTGGTAAGAAACCATCTGTCTCACATTTCAGAATTTTTGGATGTGAATGTTATGCACATGTTCCAGATGAGAAGAGAAACAAGTTACAACCAAAAAGCAGAAAATGTATCTTCTTGGGTTATAGTGATGAGCAGAAGGCTTACAAATTAAATGACCAAGAGGCAAAGAAGATCATCGCGAGCCGTGATGTGGTGTTCAAGGAGGAGCCGCATACAGTGGAGGAGGAGAAGGCAAGTTCTTCCACTTTATCATCAAGCGAAGAAGTAGTCCACTTTGAACCTGTCCCGAGAGCTATCCCTATCCTTAAGGAGGAGGAAGCATCATCTTCAGATGATGAAGAAAAAGTTCACCAACCTGACATCACCCCACCGAAAAAGCCATTGCCGCGTTGGATGAAGCAGCTCTATGACCACAATAATCCTATGCCTGCATCTGTTGAGGAGAAGGCAAACGGACCAAGGAGGTCTCAGAGAATAGAGGAGCAAAGGAGGGCTTCTGCTCACATAGTCAATATGGCCTTGATGGTTGAGATTATGAGAGAAGTAAAGGAGCCAACTGACTTAGAAGAAGCACTTGCAGATCCATCATGGAAGGCTGCTATGCAGGCGGAGTATGACAGCATAATGAAGAATGACACTTGGGAGCTAGTGGATCGACCAGCAAAGCGGAAGGTTATTGGCACCAAGTGGATCTGGAAGGTAAAGTACAAGGCTGATGGTACCTTAGAAAAGTACAAAGCTAGACTGGTTGCCCAAGGATTTTCACAAGTTGAAGGGTTTGATTTTCAAGAGTCATTTGCCCCAACTGCCAGAATGACCACTATTCGCACGGTACTTGCAGTGGCTGCCCACAAGAAGTGGCCAGTGTACCAAATGGATGTTAAGTCAGCGTTCTTAAATGGTGACCTCAAGGAGGAGGTGTACGTGGCTCAGCCACCAGGGTTTGAGGCCCCCCATTCTGAGAACAAAGTGTGTAAACTGAAGAAGGCATTGTATGGGCTGAAATAAGCCCCCAGAGCATGGTACCAATGGATAGATAGGTTCTTTTTAAACCTAAACTTCAAAAGATGTGCCTCAGATGCTAACTTGTATGTTTACAGGGATGGTAAAAAGTCTGTAGTGATTGTCCTATATGTGGACAACCTTCTTATTACAGGTGACTATGAAGATATGATCAACCAAACTCGAAAGGCTTTGAGTTCTGAGTTTGAAATGACAGACTTGGGCTTGCTGCACTATTGTTTGGGGATTGAAGTCTAGCAAGAGCTAGGAAAGATCTTCATCTCTCAGAAGAAGTATGCATGGGAGATCTTGAAGGCATTTGACATGACCGAGTGCAAGGAGATAGCTACACCTATGGAAGTGAATGCAAAGTTATCCGTCGAGGATACATCATCACTAGCAGACATTGGGAGGTATAGGAGGTTGGTTGGCAGTCTGATCTACTTATGTAACACCAGACCAGATATCAGTTTTGCTGTTGGTGTTTTGAGCAGGTTCTCAAACAAACCTCATGAGAGTCATTGGAAGGTTGGGATGCGGGTGCTCAGATACTTGAAGAAAACTCTTGACTATGGTATCACATAGAGTTTCGGAACTTCTCTTGTGGGGAACTGTGACTCAGATTGGGCAGGAGACATTGATTCCAGGAAGTCAGTTTCTGGTTATTGTTTCTCTTTGGGTTCAAGAATTTTCTCTTGGATTAGTAAGAAGCAACCAACAGTGGCATTGTCTTCTACCGAAGTAGAGTACAAGGCAGCTTGTTTTGCTGCATGTGAGGCCGTATGGTTGAGAAGGATTCTATGGCATATGGGAGTGCAGGATGAAGAACCAACTGTGCTGAGATGTGACAATCAGAGTTGCATCGCCATTGCCAAAAATCGAGTGTTTCATGCATGCACCAAACATATAGAGATCCAGTATCACTATGTGCGTGATTTGATGGAGGATGGGCTAGTGGAATCGGTCTACTGTCCAACAGAGGAGAATGGAGCAGATATCTTCACCAAAGCAGTTACGAAGGATCTGCTTCAAGTTCATCTTCAGAGACACAGAAATGGGCCGAGGAGATAGTTCACCTATGGGTGGACATTGGGGGGGGTGTTAGACATGATCAATGCCCCACCCTCATTAGGTGCTACCAATGATCCATGGTGCTCAAAGTTGTAAGGCCCCCATTATGAGGAGAAGCCAAATGTGAGCCCGGACATTGGTTGAGTCTTGACTTGTATATCAGATGAGGTCTATGTGATTGGATGACAAAAAGGTGACTGTTGTGGGTCTAATCTTTGGGTTAGACGGAGTGGTTAAGCTGGTAGCAACTCCAGGCACATTGCATTGAGTTGCGTGGTAAGGGAGTTAAAAGGGGCCCCTATTGTGGGGTCCAGGGGCCGCGGAAGCAGGCTGGGGGGTCCCAGGGGGGCCAGCGGCCCCCCTGGCGAGGGTTCGGGGGTAACGCCCTCGGCCCGATGGTAAAGGGAATATTCCCTGGCCGACTAGTGGAGGCTCATATGGTAGGTCAGTCATCAAGCCGACCTAACGACCTTCGCGAGCTATAAAAGCTAAACCCCTTCGCAACCATCACTCACTCATCTTTCACCCAGTCAGAGTTGTTGTTCCAGCTAGCCTTAAGCTCTTCACCTATCTTGTGTCTAGATCACCATCTAAGCTTCATACAGTGGAAGCGCACGGGTGGACAGAGCCATCTTTGTATCAGTTGTTTGGAGTTAAAGAATTTACTGATTCTCCTCTTATCTGTTGTGTACTCTCTATCTCTTTCTCAGATTCTGTTCGTTGCGCCGTGTAATATTTTACATTTTGTACAATCCATGCTCAATAATATAAATATCAAATTTGTGGTCAAGTAAAGCAATATGAGGATTTTCACACTTTATATTTTCACTACTGATTCAGTGGTAGCCCTTGCCCAATGTTTTCTTATGGAATGACTTCGAGGAATAAATCTTGGAGTCTCTTCTCCACATTGTTGAATCTGCCTTGCTCCACTATGCATATTGTTACAAGACAATGTACTTTAATTCACTTTCTTATCTTTTTCGCATGCTATCCACTAATTAGCAGCATCCTCCATTGACAAATGAGTACTTATATCATGCTCATATTCAGCTCGAAGGCCCAATAAACTAGTTTCTCTTTAAGTTGTAGTAATGCATTAGTGGCATCTCTAAAAAATTAACACTTTCTCTTAACTATGTTAATCATTTTTTCATAAAATTTTTGCTTGGCAATGCCAAGCACCACTCCTAAGGTGAATTCCACTCGATTGTTTAAAATATTTTCTTGAAGAACCTTCTTGAGATCCGTGGCTTTCTCAATATCAGATTGCAGTTTATATCCCAAATGCTTGCTGCTCTTTTTGTCCTCTTGTTTGCTACCCTCTTTTTACTCTTGCCCCACGTCTTCCATAACATGCTCAGGAGATGGTTGAGATTTATAGCTTTAGGTTGATTTATACTTCTTCTCATTACTCTCTTAGATGTCCATATATTATCTTCATTTCTCTTGTATTTCTCTTTCACAAGTACATTTGTATTCTACACTTTTGCTAGATATTCATGTACTGAATATGCATCTATGGGTGATTCCCAACCACTCAGGTCACGAATGTCTTGCCATGTATGAGACATTTCACTGTTAGTAGCCTTTCTCTTTTCAGCTGCATACAAAGCATGTGTCCATATTGTAGCCTTCAGACCAACCATCACTTGGCCAAACATTCTATCAAACTATAGACCAAAAGTAGTAACATGTACATTTGCATAAACATTTTGAACATCCAAGTCTTCTAGTAACTTTTGCATATCTCTCTGTCCAAAATTCAAAGAAAGACACAATCTTGTTTCTTCTACTTGGATCTTGCCATATTTCTAAAAGATGAGCTATGATGCTAAGGCCTCTTAATAAGAAACATAATCCTTCCTTTTATGCTATAAACTATCACTTCATATACATATTTTTTCTTGTTTAGGGAGTGATACTTGACCCCTTTCCTCTTGTCATTTCTCATCTAATTTTGCAACCTTCAATTGAAGATTCCGCATGCCTTTAACCAAATCATCTAATACATCTTTCCTAATAGTGGAAATATCAAGTACAACCATAAGGTTAGCCACAGAAGTAGGTGGCTTACTAGATACATTAATTATTTTGCTTGTAACAATCAGCAAGCTAGATACATGCAATCTTTCTCTTTTTCTATGCTTTTTCACTAGTGCAATAACACTATCCTTAACATGCCTCCCCTTTAGTTTAAGCCATGTCTACATAGTTAGAGTCTCCAACAAATCATCAAGCTTCTCTTGAAGCTCTAAAAATAATTTAAAGTTTTGACTTACAAGAGCATGTTTTTCTGCAAGATCTAAGTACTCAAATCGACTTTCAAAATCTTTCAATAACTCCGTAGACACAAGACCCTTACTAGATTTTAGAATCTACTCTTGGAAAGTCTTGTGGGTAATCAAACTGGAATCTTCAATGTACAATTCTTCTCGGAGTGTCTTCTTGAAGGCTACCCAATCAGTATCCTGCATGCAGAATTAACTTAGGCTTTCAATTCATGTATAGTGACTCGTATAAAATACTAGCTCCATGGAAGTCAAGCCACCCCAAACAACTCCAACTTTTGAGCATATATATATATATATATGTATGTATGTATGTATCATTAAACAACTTCATCTCACACTCTATTGCCTACAAAGCATTCATCACAATAATTTTTGTTTGAGTAAAATTCTACATCACTAGTTCTTGTTTTTTAATCTACGTAAGCATGTTCATATTCTACACTAGTTGCTGCAAAAATTAGTATAAGCTTTGCTTGAATGTTCTCCCATCATGCCTTCCCTTTCCACAACCTTTTACATGGGCTTCACCAATGTCAAAGGGATTTTATCGGAAAGGTCGTATCCACCGAGGATTAAAGAGAGAAGAAAGTAGATACTAGGAGATAAAAGAGAATAAAAAGAATAGGCAGGAGATTCAAATGATCAAGAATGCTGAAAATCAAGTTCTCTTCAAGACATATACATACATCATGAATCAACTATAAAACCTTCGGCCAAGTCTACCATAACCCTTACACAAGATAAAGAAAAACCTCAACCATTTAGACTCTACATGTATTACATGTAAACTCTATTGTACATACAAGACAAAGAGTCCAAGAAATCCAAATGTCAATACATTTACATGATTTCTTGATAGGAGAAGCCCAAGTACTTCTCTCCGGTGCACTGTGTTGTATTGATAGAACATCAGAAGATAAACAAAATCCTTATATAGAACTCCAAATATACTTCTTCAGCCATGTTATTTCTAGTTATTACAAGAGTTATAAGTTGATTGTTTGATGGCTAAACTCCAAGATAAATGATTGTTGAATTATTTAGATAATGTCTACTATTATGTGGAAGCAATCTCGAATCATTAGATCTCCTAAAGCTCCCTCTTATACCCAAAAATGTGCACCAAACACTATCTTCTACTCTAGTGCTTTAGATGGTAAGTCTAATGGTTCATGACACTTATTTACAATACTCCCATATCACTTTTTTCCCATCTCCTCCCCTCCTAAATATTGTTTGCTAATTGGAAACTGCGATCACGCACCGCACGAATTTAGGAGCCTTTCTTTTTTCATGAGATTTAACAAAACTGATTGAAAAATGACTTTCTTTCTGCATGTCATCCTATTCTGGAAGTTTTCTACACATTTTTAAGATATTTACAAGAAATAATATCCAAAATAGACTGAAATTATCTAAAAATCTTATATATTTGAACCATCCATACTATGAACACTTACATTAATGATTAATATGACATTAACTATCTAGAGTAATACAAAAGTTTAACAATCCTTCAGTAATTTTCTACTCTCACTATAATATCTATACTAATAAAAGCTTTGTAAAATAGGGATCCAAGTCCATGACCCTCATTTCATGGAAGGCCAAACCTTGTCACATTCTAGCATATACATGACATCGTTGAGTGGTGGGTTTTGTGAGAATAATGATCCTTTTATCAAGAAGTAGGAGTAGAGATAAGAATGTCGAGGAAAGACACTATCAATCAATTGATGTGTGATGTGCAACTAAGCCTACTTTTCCTACTACAAGCAGTGCAAGAGGAAGCTCATGGTTAGATGCAGAAAACCTAGAAGTATATTATGGTTATATTTAGAAGATATGCAAATCAAGGTCGTACATTGGATGCTATGAATACTAGTACGTATATAACCAAAAAGAAAATGTCCAATATTGATGGAGGTTACACAACAAGAACATTTCACTCATTTCCCTATTTGTACACGAATCATGTATCGATTTCGTAGAATTAAGATGGATGCATTGAAGAGGGAAACACCATGTCGTGCTAGAATCGAAACTCTGGTCACGCATAGAAGCGAGTTCCAAACTTTAGAATGGGATGAGCCTTCACCGGCGCCAAGAGACAACACTGACGTGAGACCATACTAGCTGCCACATAGGCGGCCCACGAGGAGTGTGATCATTCATGATCATGATGGGTGGGTCGGGAGAAAGGCAGAGCCTGGATGAGACGGTGCTAGCCATTGTGGGATGGCGTATCATGGTGTTAGCGTTGGCGATGGTGATCGGGGTTGGATGCAGCAGGAGCGTGGGCATAGTGATGTTCATGGCGGCGGTGGCCTCCCTCGGAAGATCGAGGAGCAGGGCTCGTTTGACGATGGTGGTTATGATCATCACGATCACGATCATTGTAAGTGGTAGCATCATGGTGATCATCATGGTCATTCTGGCGATGGTGAGCTGGATATTTAGGTGCCGCATGTTGATGGTAGGCCTCACGATGAGCTCCATGATGATGATGGTGAGCCGGAGATTCAGCTTCGGGGGTCGCATGTTGTTCCTGGTGCTGGCCGTAGTACTGGGATGGCGCATCATGGTGTTGCTGTTGGCGATGACGATCGGGGTTGGATGCAGCAGGAGAGTGGGCATGGTGGTGGTGGCCTCCTTTGGAAGATTGAGGAGCCGTGCTTGGTTGATGATGGTGGTGATGATGATCATGATCACGATCATCGTGGGTGGAAGCATTATGGTGATCATTATGGTCACGGCGGCGATGGTGAGCTGGATATTCGGGCGCTGCCGGAGATTCCGCTTCGGGGGCCGCATGTTTTTCATGGTGGGTCTCATGAGCCCCATGTTGACGATGGTGAGCCTCGTCAGCTTCATGCCGATGGTCACGGTGATGATGATGGCGATGTGGTGCAGGAGCAGCATCGCCCGGAAGAACATCGATGGTGAGCTTCATGCCCAGCTTGGTGCAGTCGCCTGGAACCCCAGAAATGAACCAGTGCCGACCAACTGTCCGCAGGGGCACCACGGTGTCACCCGGCCTGGACTTGTGCCTGAACGACGTCACGCCGCCTTTTGCGTCACAGGACGCGTAGTCCGCTGCATTGCGTAGCTCCACTACGTTGTGCGTCCCTTCTGCATACCTGAAGGCTGCATAGATGACAGCAATACAACCCAAACGCAAGCAGCAGAAGCAGTATATATTCCGGTAGCATATTAGTTAATTGCGGTCGTAATACAGACACATTAGAAGGCGTGAGGATTGAGTTTTTCATATACTACTTACACAAGCTGTCGCCGACCCTGAACACGCGGTGCTCAGCCCATCTGTGGTAGTCTACGTCTGCGTGCCACCCCTCCGCGCCTCCTACCACGTACCTGTGCGCATCGGCGCCGTAGCTCAAGTATACAAGCAATATGATGGACAGCAATGGAAGTGACAGCACGTGAGCGGGCGCCATGGTATAAGGAGGCCAGAAGTAATAAGCGTATAAGTGATCAGCTCATCTGTTCCACGCCGGGAATATTACATAGTTCTCCCACGATGATCTGGATTCTGTATCATGAACTACTTGTACCTGCTATTTTGTCCATTGGGCAGTTCGGTCGGTCCCGCCCGCCTTATTTCGCGATCTTTTATTATCCTTGGAAAGAAACTTGCTTAGCCGACATTATATTGATTTCCTATCCGAGGTGGTAAATACACTACAATCCATTGGATGGCCACTTCGCTACGGAAACATGAAAACCAAGTTTAGTAAAGTGTCACTCGCGACTTTTCAAGTAGGTCATACTCCATAGTGTTCACTTTGGATGAAATTTTTTGTTAGGACATAAAATCTAAGAAATAATATTATTACATATTTTTTGTCAGCACATAAAATCTAAGAAATAATATTACTATATTTCTTGATATGTTTTTAGCATGTCCTTTTTCATCTTGATAGTTATTGTTCATTGAAAATTTTCATGTTGTAATTTAATTCTTTGAAATTTGTTGTTTTGCATTGGATGATAATCCAATCGCTCTCTCTCTAACATGAATATCGGGAGTGTAAGTACTAGCCTTTAATATAACATGAATACAAGTACCACAGTTTTATTTTTATTCATTAAGCATGACACAAGTGGTGTGTAGGGTGGCAAAAAAGTTGGGTTGTGCCCAAATAGAATGTCCAATAATGGAATATTTAAACCGTGTATCCATGTGTATACAAAATAATAAATATTTGTCAAGCGCTTCAATAAATAAGTGCGCCTAAATAAATATTAGCACCATGCCTTTAATAATAAGACACGCGCCCATCAAAAATGATAATTTATTCTAGATAATTGAATACACACTATCGCCCAGTGCTTCCCAACGCCACTGCCGCCTGCTCTACACATCAACTGAATCATTCACAATTGTTAGAAAATAATAAAATTAAACCGACAAAAGTGATTACCTAGCAGTCTTCGACCACAAAATAAATAAATAGGTTGGAACTCTGTCCTAACTTTAATTTAATATGAGTGCACTCTAAACACATAAATGTCCCTTAATTGAAATATGTATTTTGCGGAATCACCCACCATGGAATCACCCATGTGCACATTAAATTAATTTGATGCCCAAAAAGGACAAGTGTCCCCGTCAACTTCTCGCACAAGAAATCCACCTTGTGTATGAGCCTCGGCAAATAAATAAATTTTTACAAAATCCACCGCAAAACCTCACAGAATCCACCGTGGAATAAAAACTCACAGAATGCACTGTGGTCTCACAGAATCCATCGTGGAATATGCCTATCCTGGCATCAGTAAGCCTCAATACTCACAATAACAAATATTTTATTTCCTAGTCATACTATTGTAGTGTGCATGTAAATTAAACCATTAAACCTATCTAGCATACCACTAAGATAAAAGACCATTAAACGTATCCACACCAAATAGATACATGGCCCTCTTCGCCTAATAAGATATACCATTTAGCAAAAATGGCCCTCTTGACTTAACGAAATATAACACACATCCAAAGCAATCAACTCTCTTGGTCTAAAGTAAAAAGCCATATACATATCCCTCCTTGGAGAGGTACTAACATACAACAAGACACTCTATTCCAAGGAGAAAATAGAGTTCCTAGCCCTAAATTAGATGCATCATATTATGACCCATAAGTCCTGCATATATAGCAGGAGGTATATGCATAAAATGGGTCTCGGCTACTCTTTGCATTACCCATACTAACCATTTCTTGCCATATATAAATTGTGTTTTGATAAAAGTCTCCATAATCGACTAGGTCCTATCTCATCAATGGAGATATCTAAACAAGGACCACAATTGAAAAAGAGGTATTCTTCGTAAGCATAATTTGCTAATGAATCGGTAAACTAATTCGAATATTATGAAATTAGCTGAAGAGACACTCTCTCAAACTTATCCATCAGGTTCATAGCGACATGGAATCCCATCCAATTGATTCAAAACCAACTAGAAATTCCCTTTTACTAGTAACTCACGAATACCACCTTTCTTAACAATGTTCATCCCCATGATAAAGGCTTTATATTCCACCATATTATTAGTGAATCCTACCCCAATGTAGGTAGCTAATTTCATCATGATTCTACATTAGGGGTCTCTAATGAGTACCCCAATACTCCCTTTCTTATTGGGACCCCTAAATGCTGCATTAGAAAAGAATGTATATGTTCATAAAGGGTTCATGCATCCGGCCATCATTGGCTCCTTTATTTTTTGGAAAAATGAAACAGTTGTAGATCGATGAGCTAGACTTTATAGATAGATTTCGATGCCAAGAATGCAATGCAAGTGTTAGTTCATCAATCGGAGGTCGTTTGACCCCCATTTAATCCTCACAAGGTTTGGCATTCTAAGCAGTTATGTGATCTAGGAGCTAGAAAGTGTAGGATGAATGCTAGATTGATAGATTTTGATACTAAAGAAGCCAACTGTCATCGAGTTAGAGCACAATTCCGAGACCGTTTGCACCCTCAACGAAGATGAAACCACATTCATGCAGTATGAGAACCAAAAATTCTAACTAGATATTTTAGTACTTAAAGATTAATGAATTAGTTAAGGGCTAAAATCCAAAAATTCACATGATGTGTGGGAGGGGGGTGTCATTCTATTTGGCACCCCATTTTTTGATTAAAATTTTAGATTTTACGCCTATTTGTGTCAGAGGGAGAGGCAAGAAGGGGTTGAGATGTTGATTTTCCATGCCTTCCATCTCTTCAAATGGATCAAAAAATGGCTAAGTAAATCAAAATTTCAGTTTCTAGTCTTTCTCTCTCCTTTCTCCTCTTTATTGTGTGTTTCCATAGTTGATTCTATGAGAGAAGCGGGTGGGCTGAGATGCGAGATTTTGATCGTGGGATGATGTTGGAGCATGGATCCAAGTTGAAAGGAGCGTCTCCAATCATAAGATGTGTATAATATAAAGAAATGTTCTATGAGTAAGTCATAAATTTACTTGTTTTATGATAAATTCCATTGGTAAATGATTGAAAATGGTTGTATTTGGTTGTTAATGTTGTGATCTATAAAAAATGTTGAGGAAATCAATAAAAAATGAGTTATCTAACAATTTCTTTATAAACATGCAAAACCCGTAACGTTGTAGTTTTAAGGAAGATAATGAGTTTTTGGATTTTTGTTCTAGATATCATGTTTGCATGGGATGGAATGACACCAATCAATGTACGAAATCCCTCTGAGGAGTGTGGGAAGGGTTATCCATTGGATTACAACTCATACAAATACAAAGTTCTATAGTAGAGGTTAGGGTAGTATATCCCTTAGACACTCCATGCTACCATGAGGCCATGTGGGGTGGTTTGGGTGAGTAGTAGAGGCCCGGCTAGTGCCATAGATCCAGTGTCGAGCCCGTTTTAGGTTGTGGCAGTACTGTTGAACACCTAAATTTTGTACTCGTGATCTTGATTATCGTATTGGTACTACAAATCTTGGCACAGTAGGACTACACTTCCCACCACAGGGATAAATTTGGAAACTTAGTAACAAAACATAAGCATGTATGTTACTACTTGAGACTCCCTTCCATTAACACAACTTCCAATACAAGTAAGTATTGAAAAATCAAGTAAATGACATTTACACTACTTGTCTAGTTTGTCGGCACATTGTGACATGTCCATGGCTATTCATTTTCACACACTATGAGTAGGCCACCTCCTAGTGTGGAACACAAAGTGTGAACAGATATTTATTTAAAAATACAAACCACATCTGGAAAAGCTTAGGGGGTTGAGGATATGTATATCCTCTACATCCTCCCCTGTACCAAGTGGCAAAGGTACCATTAAACACCTAAAAAATTTACTTGCAATCTCAATTATCGCATGGAGACTACAAATCTTCATAGTAGGACTGCACTTTTTGCCACAAGGACAAATTTAAAAACTAAGTAATAAAACACCTGGTAAGAAGATGAGTTACCACTTGAGACTCCCATCCATTAACACAACTTTCACTATAAGGAAGCATTGAAAAGTAAAGCAAATGACATTTACACTACTTGTCTAGTTTGTCTTCACATGATGAGATGTTCATGATTATGCATTTTCACGCACTATGATTAGTCCACCTCCTGGTTTGGAACACAAAGAGTAACCAAACCGTCATTTAAAAATTCAAAGCACATCTACTAAAGATTGGGGGGGGGTTCACTATATGTATATCTATATCTATGACTTTATAAATATCCTTATCTATGAATTTTTCCTGAAAAAAACATAACACTTTCTATTCAATTTGTACATAACCCCTTTATATAAACACAATTTTCTATGTAAAAATCTATTTAAATGGTATTTTAAAATTACATTATTTTGAATTCATGTGCTGCACACATATATTCATGGGTGACCTCTACAAGTGACAAAGACATGCTTTGACTTTTAAAATCTTGTTAATTGGGACAGCTAGGCACAAAATGGCTCATAACTTTTGCTCTGTAACTCGAATCGCCAAGATTTTTGAAGGAAAGTTGTAGTTCCAATTCCAAACTACAATTTGCTAGAAGACATTGTAGTTAGACACTAAATATTTTTGCCCCAAAAAATCTCTCCACAGTTTGCAATTTTCCATTTCTACATGTAGTCTACTATAGACATCAAACTTTCAAACTTGATAAAGGGATCCTCGTTAGAAATGTGAATATCCATTTAGTAGGCTTTCTATATTTTAGAACCCGTCTAATTAACATTGTATTTTCAAATATCAAAACACTCCAAAATTGCTAACCATATTAACAGTTTTCTCTATGACTTCTATATACACTACTTACAACATCCGTATTTACATGATTCTACAAATGTATTTCATCAAATGGAATCCATTGATTTTACTTTTATGTAGCCTTGTCATGAGATTTTTTGCCCAAGGTTTAAACATAAAATTTTTAACCTCTACATATATTGCTTAGTCACTTGTAATTTAGACAAACTACAAGAGACTTGCCTAGTGCAATAAAACATGAAGTCTAAACCACCAGCATATAGCATAGTGAAGCAAAGATGGGGGCTCTCTACCTTAAAATACAATAAATTTATCATAAGTCCTTGACAAGATGAATAAATATGGTTACTTACTTTTAATTCTCTTCACAACACTTACATGAACTCGCTACAAGTTCTGTAAGTCATGGGACATTTTATAAAATGGTCATGAGCAGTTGATTTGGAAGGATCCCTTGAATTGCATTTCCCAGGAGCTAATGATGTGGCTGTGTACATATGATCTTCAAAGTTTTTAAGACTATTCACAAGCCAAGTCAAGGGAGTTGGAGTTACCTAGGTTAACCAAGCATAAGACATTATATATGACTTGTAGCATTGCCTATGTGACTAAAATAGTCAAGGGAAATATAAAAAAAGGCAGCTTGAATTGCGCCGCATTTTTTGGGCAAAACTCAAAGAGGCAACAGGCACCATGGAAGGAGAAGGGAAAGTGGTGTCTAAAGCTTCCACATAAAGGGGCTAATCAAGCCATCCATCTACAACTAGTTGCAGTCCACTTGACATGTAAGTGCTCCTTCTTCTATGCTTTTAGGAAAATAGAAGGCCATTCTTGGCTGAGTTAATAGGGCAAATTTGTGAATATAAAGGGCAGCAACCCATACAAGGGAGAGCTCGATTATGAGTCTGAAGAAAGGTCTAGACCTAGCTTGTGTACGTTGAATTAGACCTCCCATGTCAAGAGATACATCAAATCTACTCTCTTGAGTCTTGCAAGTGCTGAGTACGAACTATTATTGGACTTCCTATCCTGAACATTGTTAGGCTGAAATTCTTCTTCTTGCTCCATTGATTATCTTGACCCAAAGGGCTCACCCTTGCTCTTGGAAAGCTTATTGCAAGCTCTTAATGGAGGGGTGTATCAAGAATACTTCTAGATTTGTCTTAACAAGTAATGTGGGCTGAACTAAAAGGTCCATAAATGTTATTTAATGGGCTAAATTTCTACTCTTCAAGGTCTCTCTTATTTAGTTCATGAGGTACTTGTATTTATGAAGAACACTGACCTATGCACTACAAAAACAAGGCCTCATAGACGCACATTTAGATGCGATTTTTGAATATAGAGAAAGTCTTACGGGCATGTCTATCCGCCCATCTATTTGCGCATCTACCATTTCGCGTCTATAATCGCATGTATCAACGAATTTACACGCAAAAATAGACGCACATATACACGCGCATATAGACACGCTGGTAGATGCGTTTTTACAAGCATTGGTAGATGCAAACGGAAAACAAAAAATGTTCTTTTTTATAAAAAGATATTTAAATTTTAAAAAAATATTGAATTATGAAGCACGTGTATAAGCGCGTGTAGTCTGCACTTTAGATGCACGTATAAACGTGAATTATCTGCAATTTAGACGTGCGGATAGACGCGCAAAACAAAACTGGAAAGAAAAAACCAGAAAACAACCACATCCTCTCTAGTTTTTTTTTTTCCCTCCCATACATCAGATTGTGCATTTGGGAAAAAGACAATGTATCTTACGGGCACGAGAATTGAAAATAAAATTCCATGTATTCATTATATATCAAAAGCATTTACATGGGAAGTCTAAGTGCTTGCGACCTAAAGCGTGGCCACAAGCAGTAGGCTCAAAGATGGATCATACATATACAAGAAAAGAAGGCCTCATGAGGAGGTATGGTGCTCCTCTACAAATCTGAAGAGGAAACATCTTTGTTAGTACCACCATGGCTACTAGCATCGCTATGCTCCACATCTGGGCTCGCCTACATACACAAAAGATCAGGGTTACTTACATAGACAAGGTGGAGAAAAAGTTATAATTAGCTATACTTTTAATAGGAAAGTAAGAAAAACATACCTTCTCTGACTGTCGAATCCTGATGGCCCGGTTATATTGGTCCTCAGTGATGAGACCCTCCTCATAGAAGTGAAGCCATGTGGCTGCGCAGTTATGGCTTCGATGGTAACCTACCTCTCTAGGAGTAGGTATCCTACCAACGATGATAGTCTGCAAAACATTTAGATATATACAAACAATTATGAGTCACAATATATTAGAATTAAATATATAAAGAATTGAAAGAAATATAAATTTTAAAAAACTAGAAATCAAAATATACTTACAAACTCTGCCTCCCACGACTCTCTGTTGCCCGATCCGTAATGCGACGATCCCATGGTTTCCATTTGGATCCGTCACGCCTCTGCATGCTGGCGACTCTTCACTTTCTCTGTTGCTTTCTTCTTGGCTTTCTTCCACTCTACGCGGTGGCACATAGGTGGTTGGCTATAGGCTCCACGCCCCTCCTCCTGCCTCCACATACTACAACAAAAAGGCTCCATATACACGCTTGTAGATGCAATATTTGAATTGTGAAAAAAAAGTCGGGTGCATTTATTAACGCGTCTATTTTCACGTCTACAAAATCGCGTCTAAAAGCGCGCTTATAGTCAGAAGTAGATGCACACTTAGACGCGCCTATAGACGCGCGTATAAACGCGCTACGTAAATATATAATCATATTTATAAAAAAGTGGATATATTCATATTGTGTGTCTATACACACGTGTATCTACGCGTCTAAAACCGCGTTTACTCTGAAAGTTTTTGACGAGAATAGACACACATTTATCCTGCAATTTAGACGCGCTGATAGACACACAAAACAGAGGTATGAAAAAAAAACTGAGAGCCCACATGCTCTCTGGTTTTTTTCCCCCCCATCAACATCAAATTGTATACTTAGGGAAAACAGAGAAAGATTATTTTGAAGATTGAATACTGAAAACAAAACAATGTATGTAGCACACGAAATTTCATATATATAGATGAAACGTTTTTACATTATGAGTTCTAGTGCTTATGACGTCATGATCGCAAGTACTAGCTGAAAGTAATACATATCAAAAATGAAAATTACAAGCCAAGGGGAGGCGTGCATGCATGGGGCTCCTCTATATCTCCTCAGAAGAGACATCATCATCGCTACCACCACCGGTGCCTGTGCCGCTGCCGTTGCCGCCACCGCTACTGCTAATCCCCCCTTCGCTATCCTCAACTACATTAGGGTTCGCCTACACAAAGGATTAAAGTATATAAATACCATTACAAACAATAAATCATATTGATCTATACTTTTCATGTAAAAAATAAAACATACCTCTTCTGGTGGTGGAATCCTCATGGCGCGATTATATTGCTCCTCCGTGATGAGTCCCTCCTCGTAGAAATGCTGCCAAGTGGACGCCCAGTTATGACCTCGATGGTAGCCTACCTCTCTAGGAGTAGGCATCCTACCAACAATATGGAACTACAAAACAATTTGAACATACAACTAAAACACACTAAATAATGAAGTGAAACAAATTACAAAATTTAATTTTTAAAAAAAATTCAAATAATACTTACAAACTCAGTCTCCCATGACTCCCTGCCACCCGATCCATAATGCGACGATCCCATGGTTGCCATCTGGATACGTCGCACCTCTGCATGCTAGCGGCTTGTCATTTTTTCCGTTGCTCTCTTCTTGGCCTCTTTCCACTCCTTGCGGTGGCAATTGGGTGGTTGGCCATATCAAGGGCGCCCCTGCTCTTGTCTCCACAATGACTCCTTGGCGCGCATCATAAGGTGAGACCTCTTGTTATGAAGTGCGTCTCTCACCTTTGACCATCCCCAATCATCTGAGAATCGTGAATTCTTGGGATTAGGGTACCTTTTATGTACTGCCCGCAGTACCTCTTGCCACAAACCATTTTTTTGGTGCTTGAAGGGAATCATGCAATCTTTGTATGTGGCATGCACGAACTCCTCAAGCAAGCTATCACTTCCCTCCCCTCGAAGTCATGCAAGATACCACCAACATCAATGATAGAGTAGTACACTTGTGGAGGCTCACCTCTCTCATTTTCCGGTGAGGGTGATCGAGAGCCACCACCCAGGCAACCCCCACAAAGCCCTCGACCTCCTCGTCCTCCCGCACCACTCTCCCTCCTCCCTTAACTTGCACTACCCTCTACCTCACTCGATACACGTGCCTCTGCAGATGTACGTACTTCGGCCGATCTATGTACCTCAGCTGATCCTTGTGTAGGCAAAGATATGATAGGTGTCCCAGACATCACACTGAAAACCTCATCTGCAGTGGGAGGGTGACCAAGATAATTGGTCATCTCCCCCATGAATTGCTCCTTGTTGAATGGGGTGCTGGAGGATCCAGGATTCCACATCTACACAAGAAAAATCATATTACCCTGTGTAGATAAAACATATTACATACAACGTCTATACCTGCATCTCTGTGGGCATCTATACCTGCGTCTCTGTGAGTGTCTGCCAGCGCGTGTATCCTCGCGTGTACATTACAGAGCATATGCGCCCACACACGCGCTCAAAGACGCGCCCCCAGAGAAACGTTTTCCGCGTCTATATCTGCGTCTACACTAAGATGTAGACGCGCTATCAGACGCGCTTGGTCGGCTGATTTTAGCAAATGACCTCCATTATTGATTTACAAAATGCAATACATAATGGAATCACAAATCCTAAATACACAGACAAAGCAGAGAGAGGAAGATAGAAAGAAAGAGAGAGAGAGAGAGAGAGAGAGACTCACCTTGGGTGTTTAGTGTGGCGGGTGGTGGCGCTTCTTCCTTCTCCTTCTTCCTCTCCTTAGTAAGTTACCCTCCCTTGATGCTTGCTTCCTTGCTTGCTACTTCTTCTTGTTCTCCTCTCTCTTGTTATCTCTTTCTTCCTCTCCTTGGCTTTTCTTTTTCCCTTCTTGTGTGTTTGAAATGAAAGAAGAGGTGAGTCATGAGGAGGTGAGGCATGAAGAGACTGCATGTCGGCTAAACTCAAGCTTCAGAACCGCAAAAAACATAGGAAAGGAAAGGCACAGTTTGAAAAGAAATGATTTAAGTATGATTTGAATTTTGGCGTGTGCGTCTATTTTTGCATGTATAAGCGCGTCTATTTGCGCGGATATATAGACGCAAAAGTCACGTCTATTTACATACACATTTAGATGTGCCTATAGATGCCGTGATAGACGCGCCCGACTTTGCACGTCTAACATACGCGTCTATGCCTCGTTTCTGTTGTAGTGGCAGTGAGTCCCTGGCCCGTGTCATGAGGTGGGATCTTTTGTTCTGAAGCATATCCCTCACTTTTGTGCATCCCCAATCATCCGAGAATCGCTAACCCTCAGGATTTGGGTACCTCCTATGGACTGCCGTCAACACCTCCTGCCACAAGCCGCTTTTCTTATTTTTGAAGGCTATGAAACAATCTTTATACGTCGCATGCACGACACTCCTCATGTACGCCACTACATCCCTTCCTTCATCATCATGAAAGATGCCACCACCATCTGTAACTCAATAGTATTGACGTACAACCTCCTCTACATGATCTACTGGTGAGGGTGATCGCTCGCCACCTCCTAGGCAACCCCCACACAAGCCTTGTCCTCCCCCTCGACTCTTTCTCCTCCCTCTTTGTCGACTACCCTCTACCTCACTCGACACACGAGCTTCTACAGATGCACGTGCTTTTGCAGATGCTTGTGCTTCAACCGATGCATGTGGACCACGTGGAGTACCTGCATATGGAGTACCTGTATGTGGAGTACCTGCATGTGGAGTTTGGGAAGTAGTGCTAGGCAAAGATGTCAGAGACATCCCAGACACGACACTGAACACCTCGTCCGCTGTGGGAGAGCGGCCAAGGTGTCTGGTCATATCTCCCATGAAGTCTTCCCTACTAGGAAAACCTCCAAAAAATGCATTAACCCCCTGCCAAAGGAGGCCAATGTATCATTCATGCGATCCAAATCCAGGTTCATTGCTAGATGAACCAGGATACGACATCTACAAAAAAAACATAGGAAAAAGATAAATTTATTTGCATACAAAAAATCATATATTACCTACATTTTCAAAGAGCTTTCTTTAGACATTGAGCACAAAACTTAAGTGCTAATGCTTCTCATAAACAAGAAAATTGATAAACACAAACATGGGATTGGTCACATTCATCATTATAAAAATATATTGTTTACTATCAGAACTAGGAGACCTGGCGCATGTATCCCCGTGTCTAAGTTGCAGGTTAGACATGCCCTCAGACGCGCTTCAAAGTCAACCTTTTGTCCAACGCGTCTATCTTTGCATCTAAGATGCAGCACAAACACGCTGTCAGACGCACATTCTAGGTCAATGCGTGTGTATAATCGCGTGTAGACTGCAGGTCAACCTTCTGTCCACCGCGTGTATCATCGCGTGTAGACTGCAGAGCACACGCGCCAGCACACGTGCTCTAAGATGCGCCCTCAGATGCTATGAGAGGAAACATTTTTCGCTTCTATATCTGCGTCTACACTGAAATGTAGACGCGCTATCAGACGCGCTCTAAGACACGCCCTCAAATGCTATGAGAGGAAACATTTTTCGCGTCTATATCTCCGTCTACATTGAAATGTAGATGCGCTATTAGACGCGCTCGGTCGGCTATTTTAGCCCGACGACCGCCATTGATGATTTACAAAATGCAATACATAATAGAATCACAAATCCTAAATACACAGACAGAGCAGAGAGAGGAAGAGAGAAACAGAGAGAGAGAGAGAGAGAGAGAGAGAGAGAGAGACTCACCTTGGGTGTTTGGTGTGGCGGGTGATAGCGTTTCTTCCTTCTCCTTCTTCCTCTCCTTGGTAAGTTACCCTCCCTTGATGCTTGCTTGCTTGTTTGCTGCTTCTTCTTGTTCTTCTCTCTCTTGTCCTCTCTTTCTTCCTCTCCTTGGCTTTCCTTTTTCCCTTCTTGTGTGTTTGAAATGAAAGAAGAGGTGAGTCATGAGGAGGTGAGGCATGAAGAGACTGCATGTCAGCTAAACTCAAGCTTCAAAACTGCAAAAAATGCAGGGAAGGAAAGGTGTAGTTTGAAAAGAAATGATTTAAGTATGGTTTGAATTTTGACGTGTGCATCTATTTTTACGTGTATATACGCGTCTATTGTTCAGATAGACACGAGGATAGATGCGAAGATAGACGCGAAAATAGACGTTAATATAGACGCGAGGATAGACACGAATATAGACGCACATTTAGGCTTTATCATAATTTTTTTTAAAAAAGATAAGTTTTAATAGTGAATTCTTATCATAAGTTTTAATGTATTTATGATGATTTTTGTGTATTTGAAATTAAGATCTTATGTAAACATATGAATGACAAATATTTTAATTTAATGTTGTCATGAATTATTAGGTTTAATCATGTCGTCGTCATCACCTAGTGCGATGCATCATCTACTCCGTTGTATGAAGGTTGTACGTACTCCGTTCTTCGTGCGTCCCTCGAGATACTTAACTTGAAAACAATTTATGGATGGAGTAATGTCAGTTTGGATGCGTTATTGAAGTAGGCATCAATTCCGTTTTATTTTGAAATCAGACAGAAATATATGACGTTGGTGGTTTTTTAACTCACTTTTAAAAATATATGTAGGTTATTATCACAAATTCTTCCAAAAGGAAACAAATTGCCAACTAAGAGAGAGTAAGCAAGACATTACTTGACATCTCTGGGAGACCTCGATTATGTCAAGATCCATGCATGTGTCAATGATTGTGTCTTTTTTCGTGGGATTCATGAGTTCGCACGAGAGTGTCCTGTTTGTGGCGAATCAAGATACGAAATGGAGATAAAGTCAATGGATGTGCCTTGTAAGGTTTTGCGACATTTTTCGATTGTTCCACGTATAAAACTTATGTTCAAGTGTAAGTCTATTAGAAAACTCATGTCATGGCATGCTAGTCATCATTCAAGTGATGGAAAATGGAGGATCCCTGCAGACACACTGGCATGGCAACATATAGATAATTTGTGGCTCGTTTTCAAGGAAGAGCCAAGAAATTTGAGATTTGGTTTAGGTATGGATGGAATCAATCCATTTGGCATCAAAAGCACATCATAGAGTGTATGGCCAGTGGTATTGGTGAACTATAATATTCCTCCATCCATGGCAATTAAAAAGGGACATGTAATGTTGTCCCTTCTGATTCCTGGAAAGCACAAGGTAAAAAACATGGACATTTACTTAGAGCCTTTGATTGAAGAGTTAGAAATATTATGGAAAGATATTGAGGTACAAAATACAAGTGCATTTGCATCCTCTAGAGATTTCACATTGAAGGCCATGTTGTTGTGGACCATGCACAACTTTCCAGGATACGGAGAGTGTTCACGTACATGTATATAACTCTATATTTGAAATTCAAGACTCGAATCAATTGCATTTTATTAATTCACTTGTTTTTTCATGTTTAACCACGTCAGGATATCATGCATGTCCTATTTGCAGTCCCTCTCTAGTTTCCTCTAGGCCGGCACGTTTAAAGAAGGTTATCTACGACAATCATCATCGATTTCTTCCTATTGACCATCCCAAATATGTTCTCCGTACTAATGGAATGACTCCACAATCTCTAACCATTCGAGATTGGAAGGAGAGATGGATTAATGCCGATAGCCACCCTCCACTCGGCATGAGTCGCTAAGAAGTGCATTTCTCTCGATTGACTTCAAAGTATTTAGCATGATGAATTGTTTACATAATATATTGTTTGGTTGTTAGGTTCTCTATATTTTTTTGTCTTCTGTACTGGACTGAACTCAAGATCAATCACCTGATGGACCCCATGCACATATTCAAAAATGTTGTATCTACATTATGGGATCACTTGATAGGGGCTCATAATTCAGTTAATATAAGGGAGGATTTACGTAACATTGGTTGCATGAGATGAGCGCGGCCACGCATTGGACCCAGAGGAAAGATTGAGCTACCCCATGCACCTTGGATGTTGTCAAAGAACGAGGAAAAAATAGTGAAGGAACAAATATATAGCTTTCGAACACCCAGAGGATGTATGAGATGTCTCAAGGGAGCCTTCATAAAGAAAAAGAAAAGAGGTGTGGAGAAACTATCTGGTTTGAAGTCCTACGATTGGCACAAAATGATTCAAGTAAGGGTATCTCTAACCATGAATATAGTAATTAGTGGAGTAACTATGTGTAAACTTTGGGGTATGATGACTTTTTCCTCAACTAATCATTTGATCTATGAATATTGTTTACATTCAGTTCGTACTTCCTACTAGCATATCCCATTGTGTATCCAAAGATGTACGTGATATCATTTACAAGATGGAAAAGCTTGTGAGGTGTGTATACATTGTATTTTTTCATTACATATCTTTGAATTTCTACACAAAAATAAACAAGCACATCATACATCTTGACAGATATGTGAACTCGAAGGAAATTGATCCAAACACATTGCAAGATGCTTGAGTATTATCTGTTGAGGTGGTTTATTTGGTGGAGAAAATTTTTCTCGATCCATTTTAACTACTCAATTACATTTACTCGTATATTTGATTGATGAGATCGCACTTTGTGGGATAGTTCATGTAAGGTGGATGTTTTTTCTTGAGCGCTTCATGAAAACCTTGAAAGATTTTGTGAGGCAAAAAGCACGGCCTAAGGGACACATGGCTGAGGGTTGGTTAGTGCAATCATCCCTTGTTTATATCTCTGAATATCTTGCTGAAGTGGATCCCTCTCAACCACAACTATGGAAATATGATGAAGACTTGAGGATGACCTCTATAGTACCTCAAGGAAAAGGAATGAGTAAAGTGCTAACAAAAGAAGAACTTTGTAAGTTAAATAGTTTTTGTGTGCTCAATAGTGATGTAATGAGCAAATGGGTGACACTATATCATGAAGCAAGGGCAAGAAGAAAAAGCGAAAGACAAGAATTTCGTACTAGATATGGACGTAATGTCTCATTTCCAGATCATCTAAATGCGCTCCCATGTCATATTAATATAGATTGGTTACATGAGGAAATGGAGAGAATGGAAAAAGAGGAGGAAATTAATATATCTCAAGAAGAGTGGGAATACGCACGAGGTTGCTTATCAAAGGTGAGACATACTATCAATTAATTTGTTTCTATAAGTTTTATTTTATATAAATAATTGACATGTTTGATCTTTTATCTTTTACTACTAGTGCACATTATTCAATGCACTTTGGTGTGAGGGTAAACATCTTCGAACTCAACGTATAGATGAAAAGAGAAATACCCAAGATTGTGGTATCCTTGCTCACTTCGAGGATGCCAATGGTACCATGGAAGGTTATTGTGGCTTGATCCAAGATATTCTGAAGCTTGACTTCAGACAATTCTTTATATATGTACTGGATGTGAAGTGGTTTAAGGAAGCCGTAACAAATGGTGAGCATTGCACAATCAGAGGTCATCCAAGTGGTTTTGTAATCATTGACTCTACAGAATTTCACCAAAACAAGAATGACACATTAGTACCACCTCAACAATGCGAGCAGGTATATATGCAAAAGCTAATTTTTTTATATGTATACATGTGATACATATACACAATATAATAAGTACTTAAGTTTTTTGCTTTTGTTTTTCAAATACAGGTTGTGTATCATCCAATGGTAAACAATAACCGATGGTGGTATGTCATCTCTATATCTAATCGTTCAAAACCAATATATGGTAATATTACCGACATGGAGATAGCAGATGACAATCCAACAATTAATGATGATGTGCATGATGACACCATAATGGATGATATGCATGATGTAGTACAAGATGAACCTCGCGAGGATGTTCAAGGAAACGCAGAAGAAGACAATAATGTGATTGTCGATGATATTGATGAAGTTATTGAGCAATATAGCAACACATCTGATAGTGGGATAGACTTATTTGTTTCGTTACCTCTTGGTAACATAGACCTAGAAGTAGATAGTTTAGCAAGGGCTGATCTCATTGAAGGTGAGATGGATCATTCACTGTAACATACTTAATTTGCTTATTGATTCAATGTGTATTCCTAATTCTATGGTTTTTATCATGCGCACACGTGCATACTCAAGAATCAATAGTCAAGTTTAAAGCTAAATTGAATTTTCCATAATAAAAATGAAGTATTTTTTATCATCTTCAAGTACGTAGAGAATTTACGAGATACATTTTGCAATGCTTGCTACTAATTGTAAGGTTTCTGTCGCTTGCCACTAATTACTTATATCAGGCTTGTCAACTGGAGGAACTGCCATTCATTAGAGAGCAATGAAAAAGTAATTATTAACTCTATTTTTTTAATTCAATGATTCAATGTGTATTCTTAATTCTATGGTCTTTATCATGCACACACGTGTATGCTCAAGAATCAATTTCAGGTGGTTAAATAATTATTAACTTTAGTTTTTTAATTATGTGAATTGCAATTTTAGGTGGTTAAATAATTGTGGGTCTGCTGGCGCATCTATATTAGCGTCTATTTGCGCGGATATATAGATGTAAAATTCGTGTCTATTTACACGCACATTTACACGCACTTATAGACGCTATGATAGACACGCCCGACTTTGCGCGTCTAACATGCATGTCTATGCCTCGTTTCTGTTGTAGTGATGCACTTAACTCTTAATGTGAACTCTCTTCTCCATCAAGAAGAGATCTTGCGGATCATAAAGGCTCTGGTCTGGACTCTTATATGCAGTCCATTACTTTCTTTATGGGCTGAATCTCTATTCTTTAAGGCATCTCTTGTATGGATCAAGAGGTACCTACATTTGTGTAGAAGAAAAGAAGGGCAATTTCTTACATAACTATAGCTTGATGAAGTCTCTCCTCCCTACCAAGAAGAGCTCAGTAGATATTAAAAATCTGATTTTAAAACTCTCATATTCAACCCACTACAATCTTTGAGCTGATTCTTGATATTCCAAGTTTTACTCTTATGATTTATGATGAGAATATGCTCTACATACTCTTGTAAATGCCGCATCTAAACACTCTTGCTTTGGAAGGACATTGAAGATACTCTTTGGTAGTTTATTTGTAACATCATGGTTTATTCATGGCTGCCCATAACAGGGAATTAATGAGCTGAAGCTTACTTGTTAACCACTTCCTTTATTTTGGTAGATCATGAATTGTTCTTGATTCATTCTAAACCAGGATATTCATGGGCTGAATTTTGTAAACACAGAATCTACCTCAACTCCAAACATTACAAGTACAATAATATCTTGCTTCCTTTCATTCAAGAGAGGGTTTAAAGTAATCTTTCATAGAATTCTTGCCATAGTTTGGGATTAAATAGCTGAAGCTTTTATGCAGCTACTTAATTCAAGCTACATTGATCTAAGTCATGGAACTCATGAACTTTTCATGTAAACCCAACTATAGTGATTTATTCATAAACTGAAATAGGCAATCTTATTCTTGATCCTCTATCTTCATTATTAGTTGAAAAGAGAAGGGACTTCAAGATCTTCTTCATGCCTAGGCTGACATAGGCAGCTATACTCATTGGCAAGGAAGGAGAAGACTCTTCTTGTATCAATTGAAGTTATATTCCTGATTACAATTCATTCTTCTATGATCAAATCTGATGTATCAATTTGGGTTTTTCCAAGATAAAGTCAAAATAAATGGTGAGTTGAAAGTTGTGAAGCTCCTCTTGAACCTAAAAACAATTACCACCTATCTCTTGAAGACACATCTCCATCTATCTTGTCCAAATCTCTTACAAAACCCCTGTGGTGACCTTCAACATCACGCGCTGCGATAGCGTCTCATCGAGATCCTACAACGTACAAGTATCATTTTTAAACTTTTAGTTGATCATAAAGGGTTCTTTCTAGTTGACTCGAAATTTAGTTTAGAAAATAAAATCATCAACAACTCTTGCTATGACATCAACTGCATAAATATCTAGTGTAGGTATTTTGATAATTTTATTTGTTTCAACTTCATTGATAAACTAATCAAATTGCTCAAAATTTTTATAAATATCAATCTAAATTCAAACAAAAAGAATTTGGTCATTCAACACATACAAATCCTCAAGAATAACATCCTGACTTGGAACATATGGAAATGCCAACTAGATATGAAAATTCGCAACCACGTGATCCTTTAGCAAAGAAACTTCATCAAGAGCATTAATAGCTTTCCCAAAATAATGAGAAACTTGCAAACCCATCACATTCCTAACTTGAGAAACTTCTTATTATAGTAATGATTTCTCTCCTTGAGAAACGACCGCAATTGATGATTTACAAAATGCAATACATAATGGAATCAGAAATCCTAATACACAGACAGAGCACAGAGAGAGAGAGAGAGAGAGAGAGAGAGAGAGAGAGACTCACCTTGGGTGTTTGGTGTGGCGGGTGGTGGCACTTCTTCCTTCTCCTTCTTCCTCTCCTTGGTAAGTTACCCTCCCTTGATGCTTGCTTGCTGCTTCTTCTTATTCTCCTCTCTCTTATCCTCTCTTTCTTCCTCTCCTTGGCTTTCCTTTTTATCTTCTTGTGTGTTTGAAATGAAAGAAGAGGTGAGTCATGCGGAGGTGAGGCATGAAGAGACTGCATGTCGGCTAAACTCAAGCTTCAGAACCACAAAAAACACAGGAAAGGAAATGTGCAGTTTGAAAAGAAATGATTTAAGTATGGTTTGAATATTGACGTGTGCGTCTATTTTGGCATGTATATGTGCGTCTATTGTTCATGTAAACACAAGTATAGACACGAACATAGATGCGCAAATAGATGCTAATATAGACGCGTACGTAAATGCAAATATAGACGCGCATTTAGGCTTTATCATAATTTTTTATTTTTAAGATAAGTTTTGATAGTGAATTCTTATCATAAGTTTTAATATATTTATGATGAGTAGAGACTCACGACCATGATAGTAGCCCTCATGAAATGCCCCATCAAGTCGTAGAGGATGAGATTTTGGACAACATGGTACACCATCTATTTTCGCAACCGGTTCAGGGAGAAGGTCACTCTACGAAGCCAGATGATCCACTATACGTAGCATCATCTACTCCGTTGTATGAAGGTTGTACGTACTCCATTTTTCGTGCATCCCTCAAGATACTTAACTTGCAAACAATTTATGGATGGAGTAATGTCAGTTTGGATACGTTATTGAAGTAGGTATCAATTCAGTTTGGCTTATGAATCATAATATTAATTGTTCTATTTTGAAATCACACAGAAATATATGTTGGTGGTTTTTTAACTCACTTTTAAAAATATATGTAGGTTATTATCTCAAATGCTTCCAAAAGGAAATAAATTGCCAACTAAGAGAGAGCAAGCAAGACATTACTTGACATCACTGGGAGGCCTCGATTATGTCAAGATCCATGCATGTGTCAACGATTGTGTCTTATTTTGTGGGATTCATGAGTTCGCACGAGAGTGTCCTGTTTGTGGCGAATCAAGATACGAAGTGGAGATGAAGTCAATGGATGTGCCTCGTAAGGTTTTGCGACATTTTCCGATTGTTCCACGTATAAAACTTATGTTCAAGTGTAAGTCTATTGGAAAGCTCATGTCATGGCATGCTAGTCATCATTCAAGTGATGGAAAATGGAGGATCCCTGCAGACACACCGGCATGGCAACATATAGATAACTTGTGGCCCGTTTTCAAAGAAGAGCCAAGAAATTTGAGATTTGGTTTAGGTATGGATGGAATCAATCCATTTGGCATCAAAAGCACATCATAGAGTGTATGGCCAGTGGTATTGGTGAACTATAATATTCCTCCATCCATGGCAATTAAAAAGGGACATGTAATGTTGTCCCTTCTGATTCCTGAAAAGCATAAGGTAAAAAACATGGACATTTACCTAGAGCCTTTGATTGAAGAGTTAGAAATATTATGGAAAGGTATTGAGGTGCAAGAAACAAGTGCATTTGCATCCTTTAGAGATTTCACATTGAAGGCCATATTGTTGTGGACCATGCATGACTTTTCAGGATACGGAGAGTGTTCACGTACATGTATATAACTCTATATTTGAAATTCAAGACTTGAATCAATTGCATTTTATCAATTCACTTGTTTGTTCAGGTTTAACCACATCAGGAGATCATGCATGTCCTATTTGCGGTCCCTCTCTAGTTTCCTCTAGGCCGACACGTTTAAAGAAGGTTATCTACGACAATCATCATCGATTTCTTCCTATTGACCATCCCAAATATGTTCTCCCTACTAATGGAATGACTCCACAATCTCTAACCATTCGAGATTGGAAGGAGAGATGGATTAATGCTGACAGCCACCCTCCACTCGGCATGAGTCGGTAAGAAGTACATTTCTTTCGATTGACTTTAAAGTATTTAGTATGATGAATTGTTTACATAATATATTGTTTGTTTGTTAGGTTCTCTATATTTTTTTGTCTTCTGTACTGGACTGAACTCAAGATCAATCAGACCCCATGCACATATTCAAAAATGTTGTATCTACATTATGGGATCACTTGATAGGGGCTCATGATTCAGTCAATGTAAGGGAGGATTTATGTAACATTGGTCACATGAGACGAGCCTGGCCACGCATGAGGAAAGATTGAGCTACCCCATGCACCTTGGATGTTATCAAAGAACGAGGAAAAAATAGTGAAGGAACAAATATGTAGCTTTTCAACACCCACATGATGTATGAGATGTCTCAAGGGAGCCTTCATAAAGAAAAAGAAAAGAGGTGTGGAGCAACTATTTGGTTTGAAGTTCCACGATTGGCACAAAATGATTCAAGTAAGGGTATCTCTAACCATGGCTGCCCATAACAGGGAATTATTTTTTCATTACTCTCTAATGAATGACAGTTCCTCCAGTTGACAAGCCTGATATAAGTAATTAGCGGCAAGCGACATAAACCTTATTATACAATTAGTAGCAAGCATTACAATATGTATCTCATAATTTCTCTACTTGAAGATGATAAAAAATAATTCCTTTTTATTATGAAAAATTCAATTTAGCTTTAAATTTGACTATTGATTATTGAGTATGCACGTGTGCGCATGATTAAAACCATAGAATTAAGAATACACATTGAATCATTAAGCAAATTAAGTATGTTACAGTGAATGATCCATCTCATCTTCAATGAGATCAGCCCTTGCTAAACTATCTACTTCTAGGTCTATGTTACTAAGAGGTAACGAAACAAATAAGTTTATCCCACTATCAGATGTATTGCTATATTGCTCAATAACTTTATCAACATCATCGACAATCACATTATTGTCTTCTTCTGCATTTCTTTGAACATCCTCGCGAGGTTCATCTTGTACTATATCACGCATATCATCCATTATGGTGTCATCATGCACATCATCATTAATTGTTGGATTGTCATCTGCTATCTCCATGTCGGTAATATTACCATCTATTGGTTTTGAATGATTAGATATAGGGATAACATACCACCATCGGTTATTGTTTACCATTGGATGATACACAACCTGTATTTGAAAAACAAAAGCAAGAAACTTAAATACTTATTATATTGTGTATATGTATCACATGTATACATATTAAAAATTTAGCTTTTGCATATATACCTGCTCGCATTGTTGAGGTAGTACCAATGTGTCATTCTTTTTTTGGTGAAATTTTGTAGAGTCAATGATTACAAAACCACTTGGATGACGTCTCATTGTGCAATGCTCACCATTTGTTACCACTTCTTTGAACCACTTCACATCCAGTACATATATAAAGAATCGTCTGAAATGAAGCTTCAAACTATCTTGGATCAAGCCACAATAACCTTCCATGGTACCATTGGCATCCTTGAAGTGAACAAGGATAACACAATCTTGGGTATTTCTCTTTTCATCTATACATTGAGTTCGAAGATGTTTACCCTCACACCAAAGTGCATTGAATAATGTGCACTAGTAGTAAAAGATAAAAGATCAAACATGTCAATTATTTATATAAAATAAAACTTATAGAAATAAATTAATTAATAGTATGTCTCACCTTTGATAAGCAACCTCGTGCGTATTCCCACTCTTCTTGAGATATATTAATTTCCTCCTCTTTTTTCATTCTCTTCATTTCCTCATGTAACCAATCTATATTAATATGACGTGGGAGCGCATTTAGATGATTTGGAAATGAGACATTACGTCCATATCTGGTGCAAAATGCTTGTCTTTTGCTTTTTCTTCTTGCCCTTGCTTCATTATATAGTGTCACCCATTTGCTCATTATATCACTATTGAGCACACAAAAACTATTTAACTTACGAAGTTCTTCTTTTGTTAGCACTTTACTCATTCCTTTTCCTTGAGGTATTATAGAGTTATCCTCAAGTCTTCATCATATTTCCATAGTCGTGGTTGAGAGGGGTTCACTTTAGCAAGATATTCAGAGATATAAACAAGGGATGATTGCACTAACCAACCCTCAGCCATGCTTCCCTTAGGCCGTGGTTTTTGCCTCACAAAATCTTTCAAGGTTTGCATGAAGCGCTCAAGAAAAAACATCCACCTTGCATAAATGTGCTTGAAAAATACACCCTCGACAACGATCACACATGGATTTAATTTTTTGTTGTAGCCATGCATCTCAATTATGAAGGTGTAATGTTTCATCCTCACTTGAGGATGTGCTCGTTGACTCATCAGCATGCACCACACTAGGTGATGACAACGATATGATTAAACCTAATTCATGACAACATCAAAATATTTATCATTCATATGTTTACATAAAAACTTCAAGCTGATATATTAATTATTCTAAGATCTCAATTTTAAATACACAAAACTCATCATAAATACATTAAAACTTATGATAAGAATTCACTATCAAAACTTATCTTAAAAACAAAAAATTATGATAAAACCTAAATGTGTGTCTATATATGCATTTACGTACGCATCTAAATTAGTGTCTATTTGCACGTCTAAATTCGCGTCTATACGCGCGTTTACATAAACTTAGACATGGATATACACGCCAAAATAGACGCACACGTCAAAATTCAAAACATACTTAAATCATTTCTTTTCAAACTGCGCCTTTCCTTTTCTGTGTTTTTTGCAGTTCTGAAGCTCGAGTTTAGCCGACATGCAATCTCTTCATGCCTCACCTAGTCTCTTCATGCCTCATCTCCTCATGACTTATCTCTTCTTTCATTTTAAACACACAAGAAGGGAAAAAGGAAAGCCAAGGAGAGGAGGAAAGAGAGAACAAGAGAGAGGAGAACAAGAGGAAGAAGAAGCACTAAACAAGCAAGAAAGCATCAAGGGAGAGTAACTTACCAAGGAGAGGAAGAAGGAGAAGGAAGAAGCGCCACCACTCGCCACACCAAATACCCAAGGTGAGTCCTCTTTCTCTCTCTCTCTCTCTCTCTCTTTCTCTCTCTGTCTATGTATTAGGATTTCTGATTCCATTATGTATTGCATTTTGTAAATCATGAATGGTGGTCGTCGGACTAAAATCAGCTAATTTAGCACGTCTGCCAGCGCATCTACATTTCAGTGTAGACGTAGGGATAGACGCGAAGAAATATTTTCTCTCATTGCGTCTGAGGCCGTGCTCAGAGTGTGTGTATTCTGCGTTGAATACGCAAGAATACATACGCTCTGCACAGAGGCTTTGACTATAGAGTCGCGTCTCCAAGCGTGTGTACTCTGCAGTCTACACGCGATGATACACGCGCGCGCCAGAAGCATTGATCTAGAAACCACATCTAACAGCGCGTCTATACTGCATCTCAGATGCGGATATAGACACGCTCTGGACAGAGGGTTGACTTTAGGGACGCGTCTGAGAGTGCATCTATCATGCAATTTAGATGCGGTTATACACGTGTCAGCACTAGCTCTGATAAAAAACAATTTTCATTGCCTAAACAATATATTTTTGCAATGATGAATATGACAAATCCCATGTTTGTGTTTATCAATTTTCTTGTTTATGAGAAGCATTAGCACTTAAGTTTTATGCTCAATGTCTAAAGAAAGCTAGATTATTAGCACTTTCAAGTGCCATGAGCATCCATGTATTTTTTCTATGTGTGAGTATCAAAAGCCTTCTCTTACATAATGATTCTAGGCTCATTGAATGATTTTTCATAATTAATGTTGGATTGGATCAAGGATTATGGATCTTTAAAAATATTTAGGTGTGGATGAAGGTAATATATGATTTTTGTATGCAAACAAATTTGTCTTTTTCTTGTGTTTTTTTTGCAGATGTCGCATCCTGGTTCATCTAGCAATGACCCGGATTTGGATCGCATGAATGATACATTGGTCGTGTTCGGCAGGGGGGTCAATGCATTTTTTAGAGGTTTTCCTAGTAGGGAAGACTTCATGGGAGAGATGACCAGACACCTTGGGCGCTCTCTCACAGCAGACCGTGAGGTGTTCAGCGTCATGTCTGGAACGCCTCTGACGTCTTTGCCTGGCACTACTTCCCAAACTTCACCATGCATCGGCTGAAGCACAAGCGTCAGCCGATGCACGTGCATCTGTAGAAGCACATGCATCCAACGAGGAAGAGAGTAGTCGACAAAGAGGGAGGAGGGAGAGTCGAGGGGGAGGACGAGGCTTGTGTGGGGGTTGCCTAGGAGGTGGCGAGCAATCATCCTCACTAGTAGATCAACTAGAGGAGCCTGTACGCCAGTATTATAGAGTTACAGACACTGGTGGCATCTTCCATGATGATGAAGGAAGGGATGTAATGGCGTACATGAGGTGCGTCGTGCATGCGATGTATAAAGATTGTTTCGTCTACTTCAAAAATCAGAAAAACAGCTTATGGAAGGAGGTGTTGAGGGCAGTCCATAGGAGGTACCCAAATCCTAAGGGTCAGCGATTCTCGGATGATTGGAGATGCACAAAAGTGCCTCATGACACACGCCAAGGACTCTCTACAGAGGCAGGAGGAGGGGCGTGGGGCCTATAGCCAATCACCTATGTGCCACCGCATAGAGTGGAAGAAAGTAGCAGAGAAAGTGAAGAGTCGCCAGCATGCAGAGGCACGACGGATCCAAATGGAAACCATGGGATCGTCACATTACAGATCGGGCGGCAAAGAGTCGTGGGAGGCAGAGTTTGTAAGTATATTTTGATTTCTAGTTTTTTAAAATTTATATTTCTTTCAATTCTTTATATAATTTGTTCTAAGACATTGTGTCTCGTAATTGTTTGTATATATCATAATTGTTCTATGAGGAGGGTCTCATCACTGAGGAGCAATACAATAGGGCTATGAGGATTCGACAGCCAGAGGAGGTATGTTTTTCTTACTTTCCTATTAGAAGTATAGCTAATTATAACTTTTTCTCCACCATGTCTACGTAAGCAACCTTGATCTTTTGTGTGTGTAGGCGAACCCGGATGTGGAGTATAGTGAGGAGGGGGATAGCGACACTAGTAGCCATGGTGGTACTAGAGAAGATGTTTCTTCTTCAAATTCGTAGAGGAGTACTATACCTCCTCTATGGCCTTGTTTTCTTGTATATGTATTATCCATCTTTGAGCCTACTGCTTGCAGCCATGCTTTAGGTCACAAGCACTTAAACTCCCCATGTAAATGCTTTTGATCTATAATGAATATATGGATTTTTATTTTCAATTCTCGTGCTTTTAGATCCATTGTCTTTTTTCCAAATGCACAATCTGATGTATGGGAGGGGGACATACTCTCTGGTTTTCTTTTTCCAGTTCTATTTTTTATGCCAGGAGGCATATTTCACGGTGGATTCCGTAAACTTTGTTGACCGGGGCTCATACACAAAGTGGATTCTTTGTGCGAGAAGTTGATGGGGACGCCTACCCTTTCCGGGTGTTTCATTAATTTAGTGTGTACATGGGTGATTCCATAGCGGGTGATTCCGCAAAATACATATTAAATTAATAAACGTTTATGAGTTTAGAGTACGCACTCGTAATAAATTAAAGTTAGAATTGATTTCTAACTAGTTGATTTATTTATGTAGCTGAAGATTGCTAGATATTCACTTTTGTCGATTTAATTGTATTATTTTACTAACGATTGTGAATGCTTTAGTTGATGTGTAGAGATAGCAGCACCAGCATAGGAAAGCATTGGAGGATAGCGTGTATTCGAGTTATCACTTATATTTTGATGGGCGCATACCTTAGGCATGGCACCTATATTTTTTCGCACCTATTTATTGAGGCCTTGGATATTTATTTATTATTTTGTATGCGCATGGGCGTACGATTATGATATTTGTATTTGGACATTGTATTGGGTACGCCTAACTCTTTGGGTACCCATCCACTAGCTTTATTTCTATTTTGTGCTAAAGCCAACTCAAAAGCCAAAAGCGTGCTATTTTGTAATTTGGACTATTATTTGAGCTTGAAGATGATTAATACATAAAATACATGCTTTGTGGAGCGCTCACATAAGGCATGGGGGGAGATTACACCCAATTAGTCTCTTGTTCACGTCATGCATGCTTTTTACATTGAGTTTTGTGCAAAAAGTAGAGTTCTTTTGTTCTTGGGGACCTTCCGGCATTCACTACGCAAGCATACAACATCCGATCTACGCACTAGTGGTATCAGCGCGAAGCCGAGATCGAGAGCTTCTAATCGCTACCCATCTTGTGCGAAGGCGGAGCTCCTAGAATGATCAAGCTCTACGATCAGTCTCATCGTGAACAGTCGATACGGGTGGATTCCTGGCGGTTAAGAACCTCTATTTCCAGCCTTTGATCACAAAGGACCGGCCTGCAATAGCGGAGGACCACTCCTACATCCTCTTCTCCAAGTCATCAATACATAGAGATAAGCCATATCTTTCAAATAGTTCAAGCTTGAGTTTAAAGCTTTAAAAAGCTTAATTAGAAGCTTATTAAGCTTCAAATAATCAAAACGGCGGCAAGGCGGCATACTGGTGAAAAATTCGGCGTAAAAAACGCCCCCTACAATTCGATGTTTTGCTGATCACTAAGCTCTAAGCTTAGTTACCTAAATCACAAGTCACTATAAACTTCAGTTTTATCAAGTTTCCTAAGTTTTGAAACTCTACAAGTCTGGCAAGTAACCTGAAGTCAAAACTGACTTGTGTTCAAAACTCCTAATAAGGACTGTTCCTGCGCAGAAGTACCGAACTGCAAAGTTGTTTCCTGGAAGGTACTGTTCGCATACGCAGACTTGCTGAACCAGTTTCAGCACACGCAGAAGGACAAAACACAGATTTTTCAAAGATTTCAAATTGCGTAATTTCCAAAGACGAAGACTATGATAGTCACACACAAATATATAAGCCTTGTACACTCCATCTTGAGCCATGCTCATCCCGCTAATTGGATTTTTAGAGTGTGAGGTCTTTTGAAGTTTTGTAGGATGACGAAACAAAATATGGATGATTTGATGGCTAGGGCGATCTTCCTGAACCTACGGTGGAGAAAAAGTTGAATTTAATCATGATGCAGTTGGATGAAGAACGACGAGCCCGGCAAGCATTGCAAGTTCAATTGGCCAATTTACAAAGATCGACTACCGACAAAGAGGAACCACAATCTGAAGATCTTATCCGACGTACCATCGATGCGACTCTTGAAGCTCAATCCATCCACAAAGAAACAAAGATAAGTAAAAGAAATTTCAAATTCCGTACTTTCAATGGCACTCGAGATGGAAAAACTGTTATTGCATTCATTAGTTAGTTTGATGATTACTTTCATGAGGAAACATACGCTGAAAAAGATAAAATCAAGTGTGTCACTAATCATTTAGTGGATAGAGCATCTCTTTGGTGGACCGTGGTTCGTAAGAGCATAGATTGTCCCACTACCTGGGAGAGTTTTAAGAAGAAGTTTATGTAGAATTTCCTTCCTCCACAATTCCATGACAAAGCCATAAAGCAATGGGACCTTCTTTAGCAAAGAGATCGTGAGCCTATTCCTCAATACACCGAACGCTTTTGGAATGCATTACTCCAGTTACGCATGCTTGAAGACGTACCTGAAGCGACTTACAAGCGCAAGTATATGTCTGGATTACTTGGGCATTACTACGCTGAAGTCAATATGTTCAAGCCTGCAACTCTTGAATATGCAATTTCTTTAGCTCATGACACTGAAGACAAGCTTCGAGGAAGAGACAAGCATCCAAAACAATTTCAAGCAAATGGTAACTATGGATCTAAGCAATTCAATTCAAATTTTAGAAGATTCAATCAAGGTCGCTTTCCTTCATCATCTTTCCGTAAGTCTTGGACAAAACCACATGCTTTGCCATCAAATACCGATCAAAACCCTAAGCCAACTTCACAGTCAAATCCTAATATTCCTAGACTTCCTGCCATTGCAAATAATGTATCTAAAGCCAAACCTATAGTGTGTTATAAATGCCATCAACCTGGACATCTAGCAGCCAATTGCCAATCGAAGAAGCCACCTGTCCATATCAACTATCTTGGAGCAATGGGAGATGAAGAACATGAAGAAATGCCTAACTTTACGGAAGATGAAGACGACATCACTACTCCTTCGGATACTTTACCAGGTATGCCAACTCCACATTCTTTATTGACAATGAAATGTTTAGTATATGGAAAATAAAAGATCATTTTGCATGATGATGGTAGTACACATGATTTTATTTCTGCAAAGTTAGTGAAAGAATTGAAATTACAAACTGTTCCTACGTATTATCGCATTAAAGCAGCATTCTTAGGCACAAGGTATAATGGAACACAAGAGGTGCATGACTTAGAAATTCAAATTGGTGAATACACTGAAAGAAGGAATTTTCTAGTTGTACCATTACAATCCAGTGATATTATTTTAGGTATGCCTTGGCGACATCAGCATAATCCTGATATAGATTATTCCACGCATTCAATTAATTTTCATTTTCAAGGAAAACATATTACATTGTATGGTATGCATGCATCTCATGCTTTTCCACTGCTTACTCATACTCAAGCTAAACGTGTATTACGCAAAAGTAGTAAATCTTATCTAATTTGGGTAAATGAATTGCAAGTTAAAGAAAAACATATGCACCCTAGGCATAAAGAATTTCTTGTACAATTTAAAGACTGTTTTGCAGAAGATCTACCCCCTGGTTTACCTCCTTCACGTCCTGAAGACCACAAAATAGATTTAATTCCTGGTACACAACCACACCTTGTAAAGCACCATATAGGCATAACCAGATAGAGCAAAAAGAAATTCAAAATCAAGTTGAGGAACTACTAAATAGAGGATTGAATAGACCTAGTAGTTCTCCATTTGGTGCACATGTTTTGTTGGTAAAGAAGAATAATAATACTTATCATATGTGCATTGACTATCGTGCTCTAAATAAAATTACTGTAAAGAATAGATATCCAATTCCTAGATTCAATGATCTTATGGATAAACTACAAGGTTCTGCCATATTTAGTACAATAGATCTTAAATCTGGTTATCATCAGGTGATATTAGATAAGTCTGACATATTCAAGAATGCATTTATAACACAATTTGGTCATTATGAATTTTTAGTGATGCCTTTTAGATTGACTAATGCACATGCTACATTTAGTAGAGTGATGAATCATATATTTTTGAAATATCAGCATTGTGTTATTGTATTCTTTGATGATATCTTGGTCTTTAGTAAAAAATAGAAAGAACATTATGAACATCTGTCCTTGGTTTTCAAGTTGTTGAAAGAAAATCAATTGTATGCTATTCCGAAAAAGAGTGAGTTCTTTCAAACAGAAATTGAATATTTAGGTCATATTGTGTCATCAGATGGTATTAAGGTTGACCCTAAGAAGATAGAAGCAATATTAAACTGGCCTATACCTAAAAATATGCATGAGTTACGTTCTTTTCTAGGTCTTGCTAGTTTTCACAAGAAATTTTTCATTGCTTGCTTTGCCTTTGATTAAACTTTTAAAGAAAGGTATTGTTTATCATTAGTCTAATAATCAACAGAAATCCTTTGATTTATTGAAACATGCATTAACCCATGCTCCTGTATTACAACTACCTGATTCTAATAGACCATTCTTTTTAGTAGTTACTCATGCTAGCAGATCTGGAATAGGAGCCATACTTATGCAAGATAATCATCCCATAGCCTACTCTAGTTGTAAACTGAAACCCTCTGAACTTAAATATTCCACATATGATAAAGAATTATTAGCTATGGTACAAGCTTTAAGACAATGGAAACATTACTTAATGGGTATGATGCCAGGAGGCATATTTCACAGTGGATTCCATAAACTTTGTTGACCGGGGCTCATACACAAAGTTGATTCTTTGTGCGAGAAGTTGATGGGGACCCCTACCCTTTTCGGGCGTTTCATTAATTTAGTGTGTACATGGGTGATTCCATAGCGGGTGATTTCGCAAAATACATATTAAATTAATAAACGTTTATGAGTTTAGAGTGTGTACTCATAATAAATTAAGGTTAGGATTGATTTCTAACCAGTTGATTTATTTATGTAGCTGAAGACTGCTAGGTATTCACTTTTGTCGGTTTAATTGTATTATTTTACTAACGATTGTGAATGCTTCAGTTGATGTGTAGAGATAGCAGGAGTGGCGGAGGAAAGCATTGGAGGATAGCGTGTATTCGAGTTATCACTTATATTTTGATGGGTGCATACCTTAGGCATAGCGCCTATATTTTGTCATGCCTATTTATTGAGGCATTGGATATTTATTTATTATTTTGTATGCGCATGGGCGCACGATTATGATATTTGTATTTGAACATTCGATTGGGTACGCCTGACTCTTTGGGCGCTATCGTATTGCTGCGCATTCGAGGTGTGAAAACCACCCAAAAGTTGTGTGTGTGATTTGTTACTTTGTACATACTTAGTCGTTGTGTTTGTGTTTTGTTTTGCAAGGGCAGTAAAGTGGAGAGGGGTTTGGAGCAAGAGGAACTTATCTATAATACTCTGGTCGATATGTATGCTAAGTGTGACAATTTAGAGGAAGCATGCCAATTGTTTCATAGATTACCAGTCCACAATGTAGTTGCATGGACTGCCAAGGTTGGTGCATATGTCTGATGCAGTGATGGTATTTCTGCTCTCAAACAATATGACAAAATGCTTGATGAGGGCATTAAACCAAGCAAAGTCACCTACTTGTTGACATTCAAGGCCTGCAAGTGTTCAAGGGATGTGAAGCTTGGGCAATTAATACATAGTCGATTTGTTCAGAGTGGGTTTCCTGTGGAGAATATACATCATGGGAATGATACTGCTACCCTGGAGCTTTTCAAAGACATGCATTGGAAGGGCTTGAAGTCTGACAAATTTATCATCTCATCAATCTTAAGAGTTTCTGTCAATGCAAAGGCTTTAGATCAAGGTGGTCAGATTCATGAGTAGTTGAAGAAAAATGGATATGAAGCAGTTGTGTGGTCTGCATTGATTGCAGGATACACTGAACATGGTCTCAATGAGGAAGCAATGAAATGTTTTCAACGTCTACAACTGGATGGTATTTTTGTAGATGCTGTCACATTTATTATTTGCTTGAAAGCATGTGGCAATAGAGGAGCCATAAAAGCAGGTTGAGAAATCCATGCTGAGATCAGGAAATCAGGATTAGAAACAGATTTTTTAATAGGAAACACGTTGATAGACATGCATGGCAGATGTGGCTTGTTTGTAGAAGGACGAGAGGTGTTTGATCAGTTGCTTGTTCGAGATGCAATGTCGTAGGCTGCATTGGTTACATCTTATGCTCAGCATGGGCTTGGTGAAGAGATTTTAGATTCTTTTAAACAAATGGTAGTGGAAGGTGTGTCTGTGGGTGCCATTACTTTGCTCTTTTCTTGGGAGCTTGTGCCATCTTAGGAGCTTTAGATATAGGCCGAGAACTCCATGTAGAGATATACAAAAGGGGACTGGATAAAGAGCTTCATGTTGGCAACATACTTATGACTTTGTACATCAGCTGTGGTTTGTTTACAGAATCACGGTAGATGTTCAACAAGCTTCCGGTTCAGACATAGTTTCACGGAATGTACTTATCACAGGATGTACTAGAGGTGGGTGGAAAATTGTGGGAAGAGGCACGAAAAAACAAGCCGCTTTTCTGATGACTATTGTGGGAGGAGCCTAACAAAGGATCGAATGTTTCTGGGGGCCTGCTTTTTTTGAAAATAGAGGATTGGAGGAGAAAAAGCATAAAGCGATCATGCTTCTCACAGAATTAGGGGCGCAGGTGGAAGAACTGGACATATTGTCTACCAAAAGCTCAAGGGGGAAACGTTTTTGGGGGAATCGAATCTGAGGAGACAAAAAGCTGAGGAGGTTGTGGATAGAAAGGAGACAGAAACTCTGATAGAGGAATTGAAAGATGTAGGTGGTTTGGGTGGCACTATTGGAGAGGAATCTCATGATGTTCGTGATAAGGAAACTGGTGATCTGGAAGGCACTGGTGAGGAGGTGATGGATACCAAAAACAAAGCCCAAGGGAAACTAGTAACACTTGACATACCATTGTTAGTGTCCAACGCAATAGTGGAGCATTTGCATCTCAGTCTTCATCAGCAAATGTGGAGGATCGCCTAAATAGAGATGCTTCTGAGGATGGTGAAGATGTCGACAGAAACTGCAATTAATTCGTGTGAAGTTTCTATGTTTGGCCCACAGGTTTGGGCAGTCTGCATAACAACTAGGGAGTGGAATTGAGAAGGAAAGGGAGAGCTTTCCACAAAGATGATATTGAGCCTTTCGAAAGCGCTTCACAGAGTAACAGCCTGTTGTACATGGCAAACACCATGGTAGAATCTCATGCGATAGAAGACAGCCGCACTGCTCTGCTACTCCAATGAATGGTCGTCAATCTGAAAACCATCTATTTGCAACCCTCAGGAAGACCTTGCTTCCATCGGATCTGTATCGCAATCAAAGTGTAAGATTTGTGATTACCTCTCCAAAACTCCAGCAAGTACCCAAACTCGAGAGAGTCTACAACAGTTTTTTTTTTCGAACAGAGTGAACTATACAAGCTAATAAAAGCACAGCGTTTGCTGGTTGCCAATCTTAGGCCTTCAACAGCTTTAGAAATCCATCAAGTCGTTGAAGACTGTGAGGAGAGGATGTTTTCTGAGATTGTTTCAATTTCTTGAGTTAATAAATAGCTATTTACCTCCTGTTCCAGAGAAACCTCCTCGCATGTATTTCACTTCTCAAATGTTCCATCCTAATGTTTACAGTGATGATACACTATGTAAGGATATTATTCAGGATACTTGATCTCCATGTCATAATGTCTTCACCATTCTCACTTCTATTTAGTCTCTCCTGACGGATTCAAATCCGGCAAGCCCTGCGAATCCAGAAGCTCCCTCATTATACCAGAATGACATTGCCTTTGACAACAAGAAAGTCAGACGGTGTGTTCGCAGGTCATTGGAGTCATAACATGACAACATATTCTTGATTTCTTACCATCACCCACAAGTCCCAATCTTATCAAGGGAAAGTTGCAAAGGCTAGAACAATGATGGAAGATAAAGAGTTAATGGATTTGCTATTTTCTTTCCTGGATTCGGGGAGGTCGATCTGATTTCTTCTTCTTGAACCTTGTTTTGTTATTAACAGATATAAAACAGAGACTTGGCATCATGTTCTCATATTGCTTATTCTCTTGATTGATCTTCCGTCTTGGAATTTCTCAAGGTCCTCTGTGGTTGCGATTTTGCTTTCACAAACCCTTCGACATCTTTGGTGAACCCGACGTGAAAGCGTCGCAGAAATTTCAGGATGGGAGATACTTCAGCCTCTATTTCAGTCTCTTCTACAATTCGAGCTGCGTCTACTTGAGCTCCATCAATGACTGCTGCGTCAAGTACTTCAACAGAGGATCTGAAGAAGATTTTGCAGAATATGTCCATGTATGTGCAGCTCCAAAATCAGCATACACAATTGTATATGCAGCAGGAGCAACAATTGCATCAACAGCAGTTGTCTCAGCAAAGGCAACTCTATTCGGAGCAGGAGAATGCAAACAACGCAACTAAGGCTATTGAAGCAGTTGAGAATGAGAAGAAGCTATTTGATGGCCGTAATGTTTCAGCATATTTGAAGACATATGAGATCAAGATGGGGTTTTTTGGAGTTCCAGCTGGACTTATGAGTAAGTACTTCCTTCGTCTTGTCACACCTGCTTTGAGGGCAAAAGTGACTGATCTTTTTATTCAAAATACACATTGGCAAGATTTTAAGAAGGCCCTGAAAGAAGAATATTTCCTTGAGGACTTTGGTATGGCTACTTAGCGGTCATTCCGAGAGTGGGTCTACATGCCAAACAAAGGTCTAGCTGCTTCGGAGTTGATTCGAGAATTCGAAGAGAGGTATAGTCAGCTTGATGCCATTGAACAAAGAGCATTAGATATTGAAAATGTTGATCTTTTCTTGCAAGTTGCTGATCCTGCTCTTCAAGAAGAATTGGGTGAGCTTCTTGAGGATCGCACAAAGCCTATGGGTCTTAAAACTGATTGGCAGGATGCTCAGGATGCAGTCTCGACTTTGACCAAGAGGAGGATATGGAAGACTCGCCTACAGAATGGTTCCATGACACCTACACCATCATCAGCTCCTATGCCTGCTTCTATCCCTGTTATTTCTTCTCCTCCTCATCCAGTTTCTTGGCCTATGCCAATGCCTACACCTTTTGCTCCAAAACCATCCGCTCCATCGGTGCCTACTTCTCTTGATGACATAATCAAAGGCATAACAGATTTGACACTGGAGTCAGTCAAAGTGGAGTTGGTGAGAAAGTTGAAGGAGCAGTTTGCTTGGACTGCGCCTACTACTTTATCTAGTGCTTCTACTGCACCTAGGAGTGCTCCTACTGCACCTAGGAGAGATCGGAGATGTATTTTGTGCGATAGTACAGACCATCAACATTGCAGGGATTGTGAATCTTTCCAAGATGCAAGGAGGAAGAATTTGGTATATTGGGGGCAAGATGGTAAGATTTGGTTGACTGAGACAGGAGCTCCACTTGCTACCAACTTTGGTAAAGGTAGAATGAAGAAGTTAGTGGATGATATGGCTGCGCGTACTTCTTATGTGACAACTAGAGGTGATGCTTCTACATATGGAGTCCAGATTGAGAAGGGATCAGAGACTTAGTCAGCGCTATGGACTTATGCTATGGAGACTGCAAACAAGGGGAAAATTCAGCAAACTGTTTTGACTAGTGCAGGCTCTAGCATCAGATCAGAGACAGGTTGGGACTTGCCTGTTGACAGGTACTCTATTTATGCTTATTTGGCTAAGTCTCATGGTGTAGATGTACTTGTTGAGGAGAAGCATAAGAGGGATGAAGAAAATCCAAGTGCAGCTAAGAAGACTAGAGGGGGTGAGTTTGTTACTCCACCTACTGCAGGACCGTCTTCAAGACCAGGGCCAGATCGACAGATGGAGGATGCTCAAAAGAGAGAAAAGAGGCAAGAGCCTAGAGAGAGAAAGCAGCCAGGGTTCAGATTAATGTCCGATATTGAGACATCTATAGACATGAAGAAAATCTTTAATGATAAGATACTTGGCAGTGAGGTGACTTTCACTATTTCTGAGACTTTGGGCATCTCAAAAAGAGAGTTTCAGGAGGTCCTGAAGAGGAAAAGACATGCATTGTCTACCACTGATACACAAGGAGTTTTGATTGGGGAGTTGGATGAGGATGAGGATGAGGTTATGGTTGATAATGCTTCTGTTTTCCGCAGGTAGAGAAGAAGGTTCAGCTTATGCATTATGCTGAAATTGATGAGCCTGTCATGATACCGCGTAGTCACTTTTCACGAAGCCATTGGGCTAGGGCAACTACAGAGACGATGGTAAAGATTGGAGAGAAACATGTGCCTTATGTTGCATTGGTGGATCATGGTTCAGAGATTAATCTCATAGTTCCTGGAGTTTATGAGAGTAACAAATGGCCTATGGATGTAGAGCATGGGTGGCGTATGAGAGCCGCCAATAACACTGCAGGTGATTTGTATGCTGCATGTCCTAGTGTCAGGGTTTCTATTGGTGATGTAGAGGAGGATTTTCATTTCTTTGTGCAGGATTCATGCTCTTATCCCATAATTCTTGGTCAGCCATTCATCACAGATATGTGCATGGAAACAAAGGTCATGGATGATGGATCTGCTTATGCACGGATTCGCAGTAAAGATGGTATGAGAGCAGTTCAGTTTATGACTGTATGTGTGAACCATGTTAGAAACAAGGATACTCTCAGAGATGCACCTTTGCCCACTGTGAGGGATTCGGATTTTCATTAGGTACCGCCGTTTCGCGAGACGACGGTGGTACAGAGGAGAGGAGATTGGAGTTCTCGCCTCCTGGCAGCGGTGTTTTCTCCTCCGGTTTTGTTGGGATTTCAGCAAACAGTTCGATGAGTTATCAGAAGACTTCTAGGTTGCCTAGAGCTGCCAGGCAGTATATATGCAGGAAGGAGAAAAATTTGAAAAATGCAGGAATTTTGGAGGATGATGAGCACATAGATGGGATGTATGACAGTGTGATTTGTGCAGATACGATGACAGAGATGGGAGATATGCTGAAAACTGATATGCAGAATTGTCACAGTAATGTATTAGTGCAGTCCCTGGACATGTTTCATGAAATTACAGATTTTGTGTCACAGATTGAGTCAGAGGCTGAGGTAACTCAGCAAAGAGTGTTGAGTGCAGAAGAAATTCAGCAAACAGAGTTTCCAGCTGGTTATGATTAGCTTTCAGAGATACAGAGGGCTGAAAATTTTCAGCCAATAGAGTTTACTGCTGAAATATTTCAGCATTCACGGTTTGGGGCTGTTCCTATGCAGTCCATAGAGTAGAGGGCTGAGGATATTCAGCCATTGGAGTGCAGAATTGCTGATTTACAGCAAGATTTATGTAATGCAGAAGAGCATAATGAAGCCAGGGTTGACACGAAATACAAAACTGTGGATAAGAAGGTGAAGCCGGTTGCTGTACCGCTTCCACCTGACAGTGATCAGCAAATAGAGAGGGCTGCTAAACAGCCAATTTTGAGGAATCCGGAGCATATTGGTCATAAATTTTCAGCAGAGACTCTTACTGAACTGAAAATTGGAAATGGTGATTTCTTGCTACCCATAGAGAAGCAATGCTTTCAGGAGATGCTTGAGCGTCATGGAAGGGGATTTGCTTTTTTCCCGCATGAGATTGGATGTGTGAATCCTGATATTGTTGCTCCTATGGTCATTTTTACTATTCCTCATATTCCATGGAATCTCCAACCTATTCCAGTGCCTAAGGCACACTTGCCAAAGCTGATTGATTTATTGAATGAGAAAATCAAGATGGGAATCCTAGAGCCTTCATCTGCACCATACTCAAACAGGTGGTTTACAGTTCCAAAGAAGAATGGTACTCTCTGATTTATTCAGGACATGCAGCCAGTGAACAGAGTTACTATCAGGAATGTTGGTATAGGTCCAGTTGTGGATGAGTTTGCAGAGGCATTTGCTAGACGTGCCATCTATTCTTTAGGTGATTTGTATTGAGGATATGATCACTTTCAGCTGGCTTTGGAAAGCAGGGACATAACCACCATGAGAACTCCTATTGGGCTTGTCAGGATGTGTACCTTGCCTCAAGGTGCCACTAATTCTGTTGCGCATATGATGAATGCCATGCATAAGGTCCTTCGTGATTACATACCTCAGCTTACCATGCCTTTCTAGGATGATGTGCCCATTAAGGGGTGTGCAGAAGAAGAGAAGAATGAGAGTTTAAATGAGCAGGGATGTAGATACTTTGTGGCTGATCATATTTCAGCATGTGAGAAGATTTTGGCCAGGTTAGAAGAAGTGAACTTGACACTTTCAGGGCAAAAATCTGTTTTTGGAGTGAATGAGGTTGTTATTGTTGGACATATGTGTGGATATTATGGCAGAAAACCCTCACCTGATAAGGTGAATGCTATAGGCAAGATTGCAGAGTATTGTTCTACTACTTCAGAGGTATGGAGATTCATTGGAGCTTGTGTATTTTATATGATTTGGATACCTCATTTTGCACACATAGTAGATTGTTTGTATCAGCTGCTTCGAAAGGGGCAGAAATTCTATTGGGATGAGAGCCACACTAGAGCCATGCGGAAATTGAAGAAGTTATTGCAGAATGCTCCTACTCTCAGGAAAGTGGATTATAATTGTGGAAAGCCTATTGTATTGACAGTTGACACTAGTACAATTGGCATAGGTTGGGCTGTGGGTCAAGATGATGCAGATGGAAATAGGTATGCTATTCGGTTTGGGGCGAAAGTCCTAAACGAGAGACAGAGGAGATATCCGCAAATAAAAAGGGAGCTACTGGGGATTGTCACGGCTCTCAAATGTGACAAGGAGTACTTTATTGGAGCTTGAGTTGTGGTAGAGACAGATTGCTTGCCATTGATTGGTATGATCACGAGTTGCTCTACTCCGGATATAGCTATGTTGAGATGGATTGCATACATCAAGTCATTAAATCCGGAATTTAAACACATAGCAGGGAAGGATAATCCAGTGGCAGATATGTTGTATAGAGCCAGATATGATGATGAGGAGACTCTACTTGCAGAAGAGGATGATGCATAAATTTCAGCCACTATGGTTGATCATGTTTGTCATGTCTATGATATTGTGGCTTTCACATAAGAACTCTATGTTGGAGATTGGTTGCAGATTGGCAGGTACCTTAGTACACTAAACAAAAGAGATGAATGGACAGATGAAGAGTTTAAGAAGATCAGAAGGAAAGCTTATGGTTATTTTCTCAAGGACGGATTTCTTTGGAAGCATCCGAAGAAAAGAGGCGGATTACCTTTGCGGGTTGTGTACGATAGAGAGACACAGTTACAAGTGATGAGGGAGTTTCATGAGAGTCCTTGGGCTGGTCATAGAGGAGTGTGGGCTACTTATGAGAAAATCAAGGAGAAATATTGGTGGAAAGGCATGTATAGAGATGTTTCTCACTTTGTTGAGACTTGCAGAGACTGCCAGATGTATTCAATAGTGCGTCATCGAGATGAGCTTCATCCGACCTATCCACTATGCATTCATTATAAGTGGGTAGTTGATTTGGTTACCATGCCTATGGGTCTATGGCAGATGAGGTACATTGTTTTGGCTAGAGAGGATCTTACCAATCATGTTGAGGGTAGATATTTGAGAATGAAGACCACTGGTGCAGTGTGTAAGTTCTTATTGGAGGAAATTTTCTGCAGGTATGGTTGTGTGGGTAAGATCACTGTGGATCGTGGTGAATTGGATGCAGATGAAGCTAGGGAGTTTTTCTCTCAGCTAGGAATCAAGTTGGCTCTAGCTACAGCATATAATCCAGAGGGAAATGGGAAGAGTGAAAGAGGGCATCCGCCGATAGTGAAAGCATTAGCCAAATCATGCAGAGGACGGATTGGAGAATGGCCGAGACTTCTACCATTTGCTTTGTGGGATGATCGTACGACTCATAGTGTTACCACAGGATATATGCCTGCAGAGTTGATGTATGGTCAGAAACCTGTTATGCCGACTGAGACTTGTGCTTTGACTTGGTCAGTTTTACCTTGGCAGGAGGATTTGACGAGAGAGGAGCTTTTGGCTCTTCGGATTCGACAGTTGGAGAGGAGACCTGAGGATATTCAACTAGCTATTGACATGTTGAAGGTTGCTAGACTAAGGAATAAGGACAGGTTTGACAGCAGGCATCGCTTGCGGCCTAGAGCAATAGAAGAGGGAGATTGGGTATTGGTCTTTGATAGCAGCCTTGAAAATCAGCATACTCTACTTCGAAAGATGGTGAAAAGATGGTTTGGGCCGTACATAGTCAGACATGTCTTTGATAATGCAACATATGAGCTGACAGAATTGGATGGAACAGTGCTTAGAGTGCCTACTGCTGGAAAAAGAATCAAGATTTTCAAGAAAAGAGATGATGAGGATTATGCATTAGAAGAATTTGCAAGAGAACAACGAGAAGAAACTCCAATGGAAGAGACAGATGATATGACAGATAATCTTGTTGATCTACCGGAAATGCATAATGAAGAGATTGATATGTTTGTTGATCTTGATGATAACGATCATGGGTAGTTGGCCCATCCGGAGGATGCGCAGGATTAGAGGGGGTGGATGTCGTATTGCTACGCATTCGAGGTGTGAAAACCACCCAAAAGTTGTGTGTGTGATTTGTTACTTTGTACATACTTAGTCATTGTGTTTGTGTTTTGTTTTGCAAGGGCAGTAAAGTGGAGAGGGGTTTGGAGCAAGAGGAACTTATCTATAATACTCTGGTCAATATGTATGCTAAGTGTGACAATTTAGAGGAAGCATGCCAATTGTTTGATAGATTACCAGTCCACAATGTAGTTGCATGGACTGCCAAGGTTGGTGCATATGTCTGATGCAGTGATGGTATTTCTGCTCTCAAACAGTATGACAAAATGCTTGATGAGGGCATTAAACCAAGCAAAGTCACCTACTTGTTGACATTCAAGGCTTGCAAGTGTTCAAGGGATGTGAAGCTTGGGCAATTAATACATAGTCGATTTGTTCAGAGTGGGTTTCCTGTGGAGAATATACATCATGGGAATGATACTGCTACCCTGGAGCTTTTCAAAGACATGCATTGGAAGGGCTTGAAGCCTGACAAATTTATCATCTCATCAATCTTAAGAGTTTCTGTCAATGCAAAGGCTTTAGATCAAGGTGGTCAAATTCATGAGTAGTTGAAGAAAAATGGATATGAAGCAGTTGTGTGGTCTGCATTGATTGCAGGATATACTAAACATGGTCTCAATGAGGAAGTAATGAAATGTTTTCAACGTCTACAACTGGATGGTATTTTTGCAGATGCTGTCACATTTATTATCTGCTTGAAAGCATGTGGCAATAGAGGAGCCATAAAAGCAGGTTGAGAAATCCATGCTGAGATCAGGAAATCAGGATTAGAAACATATTTTTTAATAGAAAACACGCTGATAGACATGCATGGCAGATGTGGCTTGTTTGTAGAAGGACGAGAGGTGTTTGATCAGTTGCTTGTTCGAGATGCAATGTCATAGGTTGCATTGGTTGCATCTTATGCTCAGCATGGGCTTGGTGAAGAAATTTTAGATTCTTTTAAACAAATGGTAGTGGAAGGTGTGTCTGTGGGTGCCATTACTTTGCTCTTTTCTTGAGATCTTGTGCCACCTTAGGAGCTTTAGATACAGGCCGAGAACTCCATGTAGAGATATACAAAAGGGGACGGGATAAAGAGCTTCATGTTGGCAACATACTTATGACTTTGTACAGCAGCTGTGGTTTGTTTACAGAATCACGGTAGGTGTTCAGCAAGCTTCCGGTTGAGACATAGTTTCACGGAATGTACTTATCACAGGATTTACTAGAGGTGGGCGGAAAATTGTGGGAAGAGGCACGAAAAAACAAGCCGCTTTTCTGATGACTATTGTGGGAGGAGCCTAACAAAGGATCGAATGTTTCTGGGGGCCTGCTTTTTTTGAAAATAGAGGATTGGAGGAGAAAAAGCATAAAGCGATCACGCTTGTCACAGAATTAGGGGCGCAGGTGGAAGAACTGGACATATTGTCTACCAAAAGCTCAAGGGGGAAACGTTTTTGGGGGAATCGAATCTGAGGAGAGAAAAAGCTGAGGAGGTTGTGGATAGAAAGGAGACAGAAACTCTGATAGAGGAATCGAAGGATGTAGGTGGTTTGGGTGGCACTATTGGAGAGGAATCTCAGGATGTTCGTGATAAGGAAACTGGTGATCTGGAAGGCACTGGTGAGGAGGTGATGGATACCAAAAACAAAGCCCAAGGGAAACTAGTAACACTTGACACACCATTGTTAGTGTCCAACGCAATAGTGGAGCATTTGCATCTCAGTCTTCATCAGCAAATGTGGAGGATCGCCTAAATAGAGATGCTTCTGAGGATGGTGAAGATGTCGACAGAAACTGCAATGAATTTGTGTGAAGTTTCTGTGTTTGGCCCACACGTTTGGGCAGTCTGCATAACAACTAGGGAGTGGAATTGAGAAGGAAAGGAAGAGCTTTCCACAAAGATGATATTGAGCCTTTCGAAAGCGCTTCACAGAGTAATGGCCTATTGTACATGGCAAACAACTAAACTTCAGGATTGACAATGACATCTACCACCACCATGGTAGAATCTCATGCGATAGAAGACAGCCGCATTGCTCTGCTACTCCAATGAATGGTCGTCAATCTGAAAACCATCTATTTGCAACCCTTAGGAAGACCTTGCTTCCATCGGATCTGTATTGCAATCAGAGTGTAAGGTTTATGATTACCTCTCCAAAACACCAGCAAGTACCCAAACTCGAGAGAGTCTACAGTAGTTTTTTTTTTGGAACAGAGTGAACTATATAAGCTAATAAAAGCAGAGCGTCTGCTGGTTGCCAATCTTAGGCCTTCAACAGCTTTAGAAATCCATCCGGTTGTTGAAGACTGTGAGGAGAGGATGTTTTCTGAGATTGTTTCAATTTCTTGAGTTAATAGATAGATGTTTACCTCCTGTTCCAGAGAAACCTCCTCGCATGTATTTCACTTCTCAAATGTTCCATCCTAATTTTTACAGTGATGATACACTATGTAAGGATATTATTCAGGATGCTTGATCTCCATGTCATAATGTCTTCACCATTCTCACTTCTATTTAGTCTCTCCTGATGGATTCAAATCCGGCAAGGCCTGCAAATCCAGAAGCTCCCTGATTATACCAGAATGACATTGCCTTTGACAACAGGAAAGTCAGACGGTGTGTTCGCAGGTCATTGGAGTCATAACATGACAACATATTCTTGATTTCTTACCATCACCCACAAGTCCCAATCTTATCAAGGAAAAGTTGCAAAGGCTAGAACAATGATGGAAGATAAAGAGTTAATGGATTTGCTATTTTCTTTCTTGGATTCGGGGAGGTCGATTTGATTTCTTCTTCTTCAACCTTGTTTTGTTATTAACAGAAATAAAACAGAGACTTGGCATCATTTTCTCATATTGCTTATTCTCTTGATTGATCTTCCGTCTTGGAATTTCTCAAGGTCCTCTGTGGTTGTGACTTTGCTTTCACAAACCCTTTGACAGCGCCCGCCCACTAGCTTTATTTCTATTTTGTGCTAAAGCAAACTCAAAAGCCAAAAGCGTGCTATTTTGTAATTTGGGCTATTATTTGAGCTTGAAGATGATTAATACATAAAATACATGCTTTGTGGAGTGCTCACACAAGGCATGGGGGAGATTGCACCCAATTGGTCTCTTGTTTATGTCGTGTATGCTTTTTACCTTCAGTTTTGTGCAAAAAGTAGAGTTCTTTTGTTCTTGGGGACCTTCCGGCATTCACTACGCGAGCATACAACATCCGATCTATGCACCAATTTTGCGCGTCTAAATTACAGAAAACGCGCGTTTATAAGTGCGTCTAAAATGCAGAGTACACGTGCTAGATAATTCAAATTTAAAAACGAAATTAAATATATATTTTTTTAAAAAGAGATTTTTTATTTTTCGTTTGCGTCTATGAGTGCTTGCAAAAGCATGTCTACGAGCGTGTCTATATGCCGGTCTAATTTGCCAGATAGACGCACTAGTAGACGCACTGAATAAATTAAATAAATAATAATTTTAGTTTTTTAATGCGCTTGTATTCACGCGTGTATATGGTAACTATGAACAAGAAAGATAAGTGACTTACAGGGCCGTCGCATCTATACAATCGGTCGATCAATGAAGTGAGACCATGCCTCTCTGCATATCGAGTCTCAAGGCCAGTCGAATTGTGCTTTATAATGGAGTGATGCAAAGAAAACAAAATGCTAACTATTAGAAACATGATTGTCAGTACAAAGGATATTGCAAAAAAATAAACAAGCAAAACAAAAGAAAAACTTACATTCAAATATGTCTTGTGGCCGCCACTCCCAAGATGATGGACCACTTCGGCCTCGAGTTATGCCCTCGCTGCCTCGTGATGCTGACTCCAACGTCCTGGAGAATCTGTAGCCTCCTTTCCTCATCATTCATGATGATGGCTCCTGACCTATCATCGACTAGATATACATATCCCCCTGGGGTATGCGGCATGGGGTGTACCGATCGAGGTAATATCTATCGGGAGGTGTGACAAATCCCAGAGGTGATGCAACTCCAGCTAAATGACGAGACGAAGACACTGCATTCGTGCCTCCACAGTATCCATGTGAGCCTGAGCGACGCTCCCTGGAACTGCCACGAGAGCGAGGAGTCGCACCTGTATCCCGTGTCGACTGCGGGCTCACTACCTCTGTATCTCTACAGCATCTCCCTGACCCTAAAGCACTCCCTCCCTCTGGTTTAAGTCTGGAGCGTTGAGCTCGTCTACTTGAAGCTAAAGCATCCAATTGTGCTGAGGTAGATCTAGCAGAGCACCCTGACGAGGACCGAGACAGCTCCTAGTATTCAATATCTCTAAATCTCGCGATCTGGTCTGGAGACATGCGTGTGAAGATATCCTGTAACTCCTTATTTCTCATCCCTTGACTCATCCTGAAAATATCACCTGTACAGATAAAAAATGATATTAGAATAATCAATTTAAATCATACAAAGCACAGTAATATAAATCCTTAAAAAAATATCACACTTAAAATGCATTTCTTATGTACCTTTATAAGTGATTGGTCAACGAATTGAGTAAGTGGATGCTCCAAGTATGAAGTATCCTATGGTTCCATTTCAATCTCCTGACACAACTCCACATACACTAGAAGTGCAAGGATGCTACTATGTAGTCTTTGCTCCCGGTCAGTATGTTCTTCCAATGATCTAAGACATTGTGTCGAAAAATTTGTTGGCACAACTCTCTCATGCGAGCCATCACCCTCTTCCCCTCATCATTTATGATGATGGCTCTTGACCTATCATCGACTAGACATACATATCCCCTTGGGGTATACCTAAGATGGGTCCTCTCCCATCTGCATCCACTCTTCTGGGCATCTCCTGGAGGTGATGCAACTCCAACTCAATGACAAGACGAAGACACTGCATTCGTGCCTCCACAGTATCCACGTGAGCCTGAGCGACGCTCCCTGGAACCGCCACGAGAGTGAGGAGTCGCACCTGTATCCCGTGTCGATTGCGGGCTCACTACCTCCGTATCTCTGCAGCATCCCCCTGATCCTAAAGCACTCCCTCCCTCTGGCCCAAGTCTGGAGTGTTGATCTCGTCTACTCGAAGCTAAAGCATCTGATCGCGCTGAAGTAGATCTAGCAGAGCACCCTAACGAGGATCGAGACAGCTCTTGGTATTCCATATCTCTAAATCTCACGATCTGGTCTGGAGACATGCGTGTGAAGATATCGTGTAACTCCTCATTTCTCATCCCTTGACTCATCCTGAAAATATCACCTGCATAGGTAAAAAATGATGTTAGAATAATCAATTTAAATCATACAAAGCACAGTAATATAAATCCTTTAAAAAATATCACACTTAAAATGTATATCTTATGTACCCTTATAAGTGATTGGTAAATGAATTGAGTAAGTGGATGCTCCAAGTATGAAGTATCCTATGGTCCCATTTCAATCTCCTGACACAACTCCGCATACACTAGAAGGTCGATACACATGTCACCATAAAAGGATGAGTCCACCTCGTTCTCAAAGAATTCTTGGATTCCTATATTTCCATCATTGTTAGCCGATGCTGGCTCCAAGCTTTCAGTAGCCTCCATCCCTTGCAATATAGGCTCCTCTATTTGCATATTGTCTTCATCTATACTCGGAACATCACTTTAATCATATACTCTTGCACTTCGGGGAGTTGAAGGTATAACATACCACCATCGAGGTTGTCAAGGATTTGGATAGAAGATTACATGTTCATAAACACCTACAAGAGAGTTTAAACCATTATGATATGTACCATGCCATAATACAATTAACAAATAAATGAGTCTATGCACCTATTGACACTGGACTGGCAACACAAATGTGTCGCGCAAATCCATCCATTTTTTTTCAGAATCTATTTCAAGAAATCCAGATGGACCTCATTGAACTATTGCTCCAGCTCCTCCAAGTACCACTTTAAACCACTGCACATCGAATAGTATCATGGAGAAGCTACGGTAATCCACCAAAACAATACTTTGCAAGTTCCCAAAATACTCTATCTTATCTACAACCGTGTTTGGATCCGTTGCTCGTCGCCGGCTCTCTTGCTCGAACCTTGCCATGATACCACAGTCCATTGTGGAGCGTATTTTGTCAATACGCTCCACGCAAAAATATCGTCTGCGCGACCACGCTACACTATATATTTTGTACTGTACATGAAAACACTCAAATTAGATGTCACGTATAAAATATAGATACAATAAATCCTAAATACCTCATCACCTTTGGACTACATCCCCTCGAGAATTCCCACTCCTCCATTGAGACCTCCGTCCCTTCTCGCGAGACGCTGCAGTCAAAGCTCCATGCAACCATCACTTTGACATGAACCGCAATATCTTCTCCATGCCCTCAGGATATTGAATCAGTTGATGATGCATACTACGTCAGAATTCAGATCGCGCTTCCTCTCGATCTTGCCTAGCGATCTGGTACTTGGCAAGCCACGTTTCCATATAGGAATTGTGCAACATACAAAAGCGATTCACGTTCTCCTCCATTGAGGCATCCATTCGTTTTTCTACCCCATTTTCGACCACCACATCTCCAGTCAGTCTATCATCGTCCTTCAGCAACCATAGCATTTTGTTGTCTGGATCCACCGTTGGTAGCCATTATGAAATATGCACTAGCGCCTCAGACACCAAACAACCTTCAGCCATACTACCTTTTGGCTGAGCTCATTGTCGCGCAAAGCCTTTCAGGGTTTTAATGAAGCGATCCAAGAAGAACATCCATCGCGTATGGATAGGTCCAACAATCTCCGCTTCATCTATAAGATGCATAAGAAGGTGGATTTATATCGTGAGCATGCTGGTGGACAGGTATTTCTCAAAGAGACAAACCATCTCCATTGCTCCCTACCTCGCGGATTCAATAGAGGATGTCTTAATCTCCTTCTGTAAGATCCATTGCACTAAAGTCGACAACTTATAAAAGGCCCCACGTATTTCTAGAGTAAGACATCCTGCGATCGCAATCGGTAGTACAAACTGCCACAAATGAGAAAGCATTATGAATAATGGCTACACTCAAAATAGAAAAATGTGCACGCCAATTACAATCCATTCGTAGTACAAACCTGACATATCTTATGCTAGTCATGGGATTTTAGCCCTGATAATTAGTCGTCTTTAGAAAATGCAGACCTGAGAGAACGCATCATACCCATCGGAGTGCCGATAGACTTGACTACTTGCTTCACAATGCGCTCTTCTTTAGTGAACAAAACCCAAGGAGCGCGAGGTAGTTGCATGCGACCATCAGCACTCGACTGTGGCCAAAGCGCCTCCATCTTACCTAACTCCTTCAAATCCATTCGTGCCCCTATAGTGTCTTTCTTTCCTATGATGTGGTCCCATAGCAAGCTACCCACATTCTTGAAAATATGCATGGGATCCAATAAGTGATTGACCTGTAAGTGGGTCCAATATGGCAACTCGTAGAAAACTAAGAACCATTTTCAGCTTGTACCAGCTTGCGGCATTCATACGTGTTGGAGGTCATCTAAGAAAACATTCCCTAAGTTTATGATCCTCTAGCAAGAACGTGGCGTGTCCTTGATATACCATCTTCTTCATGGTTCGTAACCTTCGGGAGTCCAATTGTGGCCCGCACAATCTTAAGCTCATTGCCTAATGGACGAAGATACACGTTCATATTTTTGACTTTGTACCGGCTAGGGATGAGTAAGCTAAGGATGAGATGTCCTTTCTTCGTAGAAAGCCATGGAGGGATATTGTAGTTAACAACGACTATAGGCCACACATTGTAAGAAGTTGAGCGCATATCGAATGGGTTCACGCCATTGCGCCTGCTCATATCTTGTATGGTGACCCCCTCCTCCCACAAAATCTTAAGCTCATCGACTAATGGACGAAGATACATGTCCATATTTTTGACTTTGTAGCGGCCAGGGATGAGTAAGCTAAGGATGAGATGTCATTTCTTCATAGAAAGCCATGGAGGAATATTGTAGTTGACAAGGACTATAGCCCACACACTGTAAGAAGTTGAGCGCAGACTGAATGGATCTAGGCCATCCATTGCAAGACCAAGCCAAAGATTCCTTGGCTCTCGGGCAAAGCCTGGGAACGTAGAGTCAATGTGGCTCCATGCGCGTGAATCCACTGATATTAGTTGAACTCCATTCGTGGACCTATTCTGCGCATGCCACGTTGTCAAGCTCGCCATGCCGGACATAGGAAATATGTGGTTTATGCGGGGGATAAGCAAAAAGTATCTGAGAACTTTTTGAGGGATGGTTTGCCCTTATAAGTCCTGTTGATACTTGTGAGCATCACACTTTGGACATGTCTCAATAGTATCATATTATTCTCGAAAGAGTATGCAATCGTTGATACATGCATGGATGTTATTGTAGTCCATGCCAAGCTTTCGTAAAACATGTCGTGCATCATCACGAGACTCAGGCATGGTATTTACAAGTAGTAATATATGATATTTTAATAGCCTGAAAAAAATCATAAACACCTTTAATAAGTACAAATATTTTTAATAATTGTGTCGAATAAAAAATCAACGAAGCGTATGTACAAGGTACTTGAACAACTCAGTCACACTCGCATCGCTCCACCCGTATTTTGCTTGCACACTTAAGAGTACAAGTAGTGTCTTCAGGCGAGATACTCGGCACCCATCATATAATGGTATGGATCCTTCCTCTCTAAGCGGATTAGAAGTCTCGATATCCATGGGAATCAATGCATCGATCATTGTCTCCATCTCAGGCTCCACGATTGTAGGTAGGTCTAGAAGGTTGCATGTCTCCTCTAGCATTGACGGTATAGATTGGCCTTGCAAGTGGTGGATTGGCTCATGCACTCCATCCATCGCACGCCCACGAACTCTTCTAATTGGCCGCAAAGGGTGCACTCTTCCTTGGGATAAGACATCACCTCCCTAGATAGAAAATTTGCAAGGCATACCCAATCTTATTGTATATGATATTCAATTAGCTTGTGAGTACAATGCATGATTGATATTAACTTTTCTTACCGTTTGCTGAAAATCCGCAAGCGCTTGATCAATGATCTCAGATTGAAACTCGCCAAAGCATCATACGTGTTCTATAGACAATCGACACTTTCGTCTAATTGCGAGCTTGCATTGAGAGCAAGGACATGGGACACTCTGATTAAGATACGTCTCGCGATCTTGAACAATAGGACCTTCATCATTTTCCATTTTGTCTACGTTACAACAAACAATTTGTTTTTGTTATCATTCTTTTTTTTTCTTAAATTGTTATCCTCTCCTTCCATCTCTCTCTCTTTTTTTTCTTTCTTAAATTGTTATTCTCTCCTTCCATCTCTCTCTCTTTTTCTACGTTACAACTACGACTACGACCACGACCACGACCACGACCATGACCACAACCACGACCACGATGACCATGACGACAACTACGACCACAACTACGACTACGACCACAACCACGACGACTATGACCATGACCATGACCACGGCTAAGACTACAACGATGACGATAATGACCACCACCACCACTACCACCACCACCACTACGACTATGACCACGACCACGACTAGGACTATGACCATGGCCATGACCATGACCACGACTATGACTATGACGACCACAACCACGACCTATGACCATGACCACGACTACGACGACCACGACCACAACTAGGACTATGACCATGGCCATGACCATGACCACGACTATGACTACGACGACCACAACCACGACCTATGACTATGACCACGACTACGACGACCACGACCACGACTACGACCATGACCATGACCACGACCACGACCACGATCACGACCACGACCATGACTACGACCACAACCATGACCACGACTACGACTACGACGACTACGACCACGACCACGACTACGACCACGACCACGACTTCGACCATGACTACGACTACGACCACGACCATGACTACGACGACCATGACTATGTGTAGGTTGCACTCACTAAGAATAGGATTGGTGATTCACCTCATCTTCTCTCCATCATCAATAGAATTCTCCTTTACCATTTACAACTCACCCATCTTCTCTCCACACTATTGCACACTACAATCTCTATGAGGGCATGAGATTGGGATCTCCACAGATACCAAAGCATGATCTCTTGCTTGATGATTGCATATATACTACTACTACTCATGGAATAAACCTTAAAATAGTTAATATGCTCAAATATATGCTTGTTAGAGCAGAAATTTGTTCCTAAGACTATTCTAAGGAAGAAAGAGGGTTAATGATAAAAGAGTGTCATTCCTTGCAAGTGATTTTATATTATATTTATTAATTAAAATTGATAGTTGAAGATAAGTTTTCTAAGACATCTTGTGGTGATGCTGTTTTAGTTTTGCAAAGCATATGAGTGATGCTATTTTAGTTTTCTGTATTTGTCTTTTTAAGAAGAGATTGATTTTTATGGAATATCCAAAGTTATTTTCAGGATTACGTTATGAAAAATGAATGTTTTTCATACTGATAAGCTAATTGCCTTCGTTGTATATTTGCGTTGTGGAGGCTAGGACAAGTCCCATGTATGAGAGGTTTCTTTGCAAGAAGAACATTATGCTAGGAGGCACAAGTATGCTAGGGCTCTCTAGCCATATATCCCTTAGGTTTGTTGAGGATCGGCCTAACCCCTATGAGCCTAGGATGAGCTTATTGTAAGGTCATATTTACTTTTCTCTCTTTCTCTCCCTCTCTCATTTCCTCTCCCTCCCTCACCCTGACCCTCTCTTTCTCTCTTTCCCTATTAGGTTTAATGATTTTTTTCTCTTTTTCTCTCTCCTCTCCATCTCTCATTTCCCTTTCTCTCTTTCTCTTCCTCTCTCATTTCCTCTCCCTCTCTCACCCTCACCCTCTCTTTCTCTCTTTCTCTATTAGGTTTAATGATTTTTTTCTTTTTTTCTCTCTACTCTCCCTTTCTCTTTCTTTCCCTCTCTCATTTCCTCTCCCTTCCTCACCTTGACCCTCTCTTTCTCTCCATCCCTATTAGGTTTAATGATTTTTCTCTCTCCTCTCTCTGTCTCATTTCTTTTTCTCTCTCCTCTCCCTCTCTCATTTTTTTCTCTCTCCTCTCCCTCTCTCATTTTCATTTTTCTCTTTCTCTCCCTCTCTCATTTCCTCTCCCTCCCTTACCTGACCCTCTCTTTCTCTCTTTTCCCATTAGATTTAATGATTTTTCTCTCTTTTTCTCTCTCCTCTCCCTCTCTCATTTCCTTTTCTCTCTTCCTCTCCCTCTCTCATTTTCTCTCCCTCTCTCACCCACACCCTCTCTTTTTCTCTTTTCCTATTATGTTTAGCATCTTCTTTCTTTTTCTCTCTCCTCTCATTCTCTCTTTTTTTCTCTCTCCTCTCTCTCTCTCATTTCATTTTGCTCTCTTCCTCTTCTTCTCTCATTTCTTCTCCCTCTCTCATTTCCCTATTATTTTTTCTTTGCCCGTCCTCTCCCTCTCCCTCTCTCTTTTCCTCTCCCTCTCTCATTTTCCTATTATGTTTAATGTCTCTCTCCCTCTCCCTCCCTCTCTCTTTCTCTGTCCCTCCCTCTCCCTCTCCATCTCCCTCTTTCTCTCTCATTTCCTCTCTCTCTCTCTCTCAATATACACAAATTATATTTAAAAAAAGTAAAAGAGATAGAGAATGCACTCTCTCTCCCTCTCCCTCTCCCTCTCCCCCTCCCTCTCTTTCTCTTTCTCTCCCTCCCTCTCCCTCTCTCATTTCCTCCCCCTCCCTCTCCCTCTCTTTCTCTTTTTCTCCCTTCCTCTTCCTCTCCCTTTCCTCTCCCTCCTCTCCCTCTCCCTGTCTTTCTCTCTCATTTCCTCTCTCTCTCTCTCTCAATATACACAAATTAAACCCTACACAAGTAAAAGAGAGAGAGATTGGACTCATCGTAAAGATTTGTAGGAGGGTTTGGCAGCTACTATTCGCGACGGCAGCTCCTCCTTTCCTTCGCGAATGGCGGTGGCGGCGTTGACAAGCCTTCCTCCTCTCCCTCTCTCACTCTCTGTGCAAAACAATCGCTCTCTCTCTCTCGCTCTCCCTCTCAAAAAGTTTCACGAATGCGCGAAATAAAATGCGCTCCGGTTTCGGCCCACTTTTTTTCTCTGTGGGACGTCGCTATTTGCGTCGCTAATAGCGACGCAAATAGCAACGGCGCTATTCTGCGTCGCTAACTGGCGTCGCTATTGCTTTGTTTCCTTGTAGTGTATGTTGCGTCTTCACTATTAAACAAAACCTCATCTTTGTTATTGAGCAGGATGCAGTACCACATCCTGAAATGGTCCTTCCAGGGCATCGAGAGGCTGCGAAGCGTCGACGTGAGGAGGCAGAGTCCTCAAGAAGAGTAGAGACTAATGACGACGATAGCAGCCCTCTTCAAATACCCCATCAAGTTTTAGAGGAATAGATTTTGGACAACATGGTGCATGATTTATTTTCCCATGAGATTCCTAGAGAGACAGATGACCCACTACACATAGCGTCAAAAACTTCATTGTACAAAGATTGCACATCCTCCATTCTACGTGTATCTTTCGAGATATTGAACTTAAAAACCATTTATGGATGGAGTAATGCTAGCTTGAATACATTATTGAAGTATATATCATTTGATATTAATTCATAAATGCTTCTAGATAATATTCGTGGTTTGTTAACTCTGTTTGCACAATATATGCAAGTTATTGTCATAAATGCTTCCAAATGGAAATAAATTACAAACTAGAAAAGAGCAAGCAAGGCATTTCTTGACATCTCTTAGAGGTCTCGATTATGTTAAAATCCGTACATGTGTCAATGATTGCATCTTATTTCGTGGGGATCATGCATTTACACGACAGTGTCATATTTGTGGTGAACCAAGATACAACCAGGAGATGAAATCAATGGATGTGCCTCGTAAGATTTTGCGACATTTTCCTATTATTCCACATATTCAACTTATGTTTAAGTGTGAGTCTATTGCGAGACTCATGTCATGGCATGCTAGTCACCATTCAAGTGATGGAAAGTGGAGAATTCCTTCAGACACACCAGCTTGGCAACATGTAGACAATTTGTGGTCTACTTTCAAAGAATAGCCCAAAAATTTAAGATTTGGTCTAGGATTAGATGGAATAAATCCATTTGGAATCAAAAGCACATAGTGTATGGCTAGTGGTATTGGTGAACTATAATATCCCTCAGTCCATGGCAATAAAAAAAGGACACGTAATGTTGTCTCTTTTGATTCTTGAAAAACACAAAGTAAAAAACATGGACGTTTACTTAGAGCCTTTAATCGAGGACCTAGAAATGCTATGGAGAGGTATTGAGATACAAGATGTGAGTGCATCATTGTCCTCTAGAGATTTCACTTCAAAGGGTATGTTGTTGTGGACCACCCATGACTTTTCAAGCTATGGAGAGTGTTGAGGTAGTTGCGTACTCTATTTTATTCATTATTACCCTTAATCAAATATATGTCATCATTAATCCACTTGTTTCTACAGGTTTAACTACATCAGGATATCATGCATGTCCAATTTGCGGTCCCTCTCTGGTTTCTTCTAGATTGACACACTTGAAGAAGGTTATCTATGACAATCATCATCGTTTTCTTTCTATTGACCACCCCAAATATGCACCCCCCACTAATGGAAGAACTCCACAATCTCTGACCGTTCAAGATCGGAAGGACACTTAGACACACGCCAATGATCATCCTCCACTCGGCATAAGTTGATAACTAGTTTACTTATTTGTTTTGTCTTTAAAGTACACTCCATTATGAGAACGAGAAATAATATATTGTTTGTGCCTTAAATTCTCTACATTTTTTTGTCTCCCATATTGGACTAAAATCAAGATCAATCACCTGTTGGACCCCATGCATATATTCAAGAATGTTGCCTTTACATTATGGGATCACTTAATCGGGGCTCGTGATTCTTTCAATGTAAGGGAGAATTTACGTAGCATTGGACGTATGAGACGAGCTTGGCCACGCATCGGACCTCGAGGAAAGATTGAGCTAGCGCGTGCACCTTGGATGTTGTCGAAGTCTGAAGAAAGGATGGTGAAGCAACAGATATGTAGCTTTCGAACTCCCACATGATATATGAGATGCCTCAAGGGAGCCTTCATAAAGAAAAGAAAAGAGGTGTGGAGCAACTATCCGGTTTGAAGTCTCACGATTGGAACAAAATGATTCAAGTAAGGATTTTCATAGCCATAAACATATTAATTAGTGGAGTAACTATATAGACTAATTAACAATGTATGAATATTTACGTACAGTTCATCCTTCCTACTAGCATATCCCATTGTGTTTCGAAAGATGTGCATGATATCATTTACAAGATGGGTGAGCTCGCGAGGTATGTATACATTATACTTATTTTTTAGTTTACATATTATGTACATCACGTAGTAAACCCGCTTGAATTTACGGACAAAACTAATCATCATTCTCAATTGCATGTTGGTAGATTTGTGAGTTTGAAGGAAATCGATCCAAATACGTTGCAAGAGGCTCAAGTATTGTCCATTGAGGTGGTTTGTTTGGTGGAAGAAACTTTTCCTCGCTCCATTTTGACTACTCAAGTACACTTACTCATACATCTGATTGATGAGATCGCAATTTGTGGGGTAGCTCATGCAAGGTGAATGTTTTTTCTAGAGCGCTTTATGAAAACCCCAAAATATTTTGTAAGGAAAAATGCACGGACCAAGGGAAGTATGGCTGAGGGTTGGTTAGTGCAATCATCCCTTGTACAAATCTCTGAATATCTTACTAAAGTGGACCCCTCTTTACCACGACTATGGAAAGATGATGAAGTTTGAGGATGGCCTCTATAATACCTCAAGGAAAAGGAAGGAGCAAAGTGCTAATGCTTTACCACGACTATGGAAAGATGATGAAGATTTGAGGATGACCTCTATAATACCTCAAGGAAAAGGAAGGAGCAAAGTGCTAATGAAAGAGGAACTTCGTAAGTTCAATGTATTTTGTGTGCTTAACAGTGAAGTAATGAGCAAATGGGTGACACTATATAAAGAAGCAAGGGCAAGAAGAGTAAGCGAAAGGCAAGCATTTCGTACTAGACATGGATGTAATGTCTCATATCCAGAACATTTAAGTGCGCTTCCACGTCATATTGATATAGATTGGCTACATGAAGAAATTGAGAAGACGAAAAAAGAGAAGGCGATGGATATATCGCAAGAGGAGTGGGAATACACATGAGGTTGCTTATCAAAGGCGAGACATACTTATAATTAAATTATCTTTAGTTATATATGATATAATAATTTTACATGTTTCATCTTTAACAAAATCATTAATATGATCTCAACAATGTACTACTAGTGCACATTGTTCAATGCTATTTGGTGTGAAGGCAAACATTTTCGAACTCAACATATAGATGATAAAAGAAATACCTAGGATTGTGGTATCCTTGCAAACTTCCAAGATACCAATGGCACCATGGAAGATTATTGTGGCTTGATCCAAGATATTTTGAAGCTTAACTTTAGGCGATTTCTTATATATATACTAGATGTAAAGTGGTTTAAAGAAGTAGTAACTTTGGGTGGCATTGCATAATTAGACGTCATCCAAGTGGTTTTGTAGTGATTGACTCTACAAAATTTCACCAAGGCAAGAATGACACATTCGTACTACCTCAACAATGCGAGCGGGTACATTTTAAGCTATCTATTTTCATATATATTACTTCTTGATACATTCTCAAAATACAATAAATATCTAAGTTTCTTACTTTTTGTTTTTTAAATGTAGATTGTGTATCACCCAATGGTAAACAATAACCGATGGTGGCACGTTATCCCCATATCTAATCGTTCAAAACCAATATATGGCACTGCTACCAACATAGAGATAGTTGACAACAATCCAACAATCAATGATGATGTACATGATGATGCCATGATCGATGATATATGATGCAGTGCAAGATGATCCCCGCGAGGATGTTCAAGGAAGCGCAGAAGAGGATAACAATATGACTGCAGATGATAATAAAGAAATTGAGCATAGCAATACATCTAACAATGGGATAGACTTATTTGTTTCATTGCCTATTGGTAACATAGACCTAGAGGTAGATAGTCTAGCAAGGGCCGATCTCATTGAAGATGAGATTGATCATTGATTGTAGCATATAATTAGCTTTGAATGATTGGATGTATATTTGTAATACTCAGAAACAACTAAAATATCAATTAAGAGCCATTTACTTTTGTGATACATATAACGTTTGTTGTGTTATAGTATTAGAATTGAATGCGTACATCCCAAGAACAATGCACCAAGATACACAAAGAAGTGCAATTGGGTAAGCTATATTAGACCACAAAGAAGTAAAGTTGGTAATGTATTCTAAAAAATACTACCTATTAAGATGTTTGATCATATTTAGAGACTTTATGAGAAATGAAAAATCTGTGCGTTTATTTTCGCATCTATAAGCGGGTTAAAAAACGCGGGTATATAGACGTGTTTTTCGCATCTATGTACTAGTGCTAATAGACGCGCTCATAAACGCGCCTGCTATTTCGTGTGTATAGTGTGCACCTATAGGGCCTTTCTCTTGTAGTGTATGCGACTCCAAATACACTTCAACCCTATGTGTTACTGGTTATTACAACAATCATAAGCTGATTCTTTGACAACTAAACTCCAAGACAAATGCTTTTTAGATTATCTAGACATCAAACACTATCTTCTACTTTGTTCCTCAAACAGTAAATTTGATATTTCCATTGGCTTCCAAAAGGGGAGTCAAACCAAGGACACCTATTTAGAATTCTTCGGGTTGCTCCTTCTCACATCTTCTCCCATTTGGAGTGTTGTTTGTTGCCTAAAGACTGTGATAGTGCTTGCATGAATTCCGGAGGCCTTTTTTTTCATGAGATTTCCCAAAACTAGCTAAAAAACAACTTATTTTCTTCATCTCATCCTATTTTAGAAGTTTTCTAAACCTTTTAGGATATTTACAAGAAATAATATTCAAAATATAAAAAATCAACCAAATTTATCAAAAAATCCTATATTTTTGAACCATTCATACTATGGACACTAACACTAATGATATCTTTTTTCCACTACCAAAATTCTTATAGCTATCCCATCTAGCTCATTTAATGCATAAGTAGAATTAACAAATACTTGTCTTACCACATAGGGCCAGAACCATCATTTGGAGACTGTACACATGGTACTCCCATGGTTTTCCAAACTAGTGTCATAAATCAATACCTAATCCCCATCTTGTATGGCTTTTGGCCTCAATCTATGTCTTTTCTCAAACCATTTCTTGTTCTATATCTTTGCTTCTAACTTTCTTTCCAATTGTCTAATACATGAACTCTTTGTTGTAAACGGAGAATAACCAGTAGTAAATATATGCTTCATTCCATCAAGAGTCAAGTACATCCTCTAATTAGCGCTACTATAGCTTGCATTAATGCACTACTCATTGAAAATCTAATTCTCTAAATTTTCTTGCATTTGGAGACAAAGGAGACTCTTAAAGTGTATTCCAGTTCCTAGAATGAGCACCTTTCTTTTCATATGCACTTTGGTAATGTAGGGTTATCCCAAAATGACAACATATGAGGAACTATCTTGGACAAAGAAGTCTTGCTCTTCTTGTATATCACAAATCCTCCCTTTTACATTAGGACATGAAGCGTAGGGCTCCCTCAAAGATTTATTTATAGCTCTCATATGCCAACCATGATCAGTGTCCATAGGCCATGTACCATTTTTGTACAATCCATGCTCAATAATATAAATATTAGATTTGTGGTCAAGCAAAGCAATACAAGGATTTTCACACTTTGTATTTTCACTACTGATTCAGTGGTAGCCCTTGCCCAATGTTTTCTTATGGAATGACTCCGAGGAATAAATCTTGGAGTCTCTTCTCCACATTGTTGAATCTGCCTTGCTCCACTATGCATATTGTTACAAGACAATGTACTTTAATTCACTTTCTTATCTTTTTCGCATGCTATCCACTGATTAGCAGCATCCTCCATTGACAAATGAGTACTTATATCATGCTCATTTTTAGCCTGAATGCCCAAAAAATTAGTTTCTCTTTAAGTTGCAGTAATGCACTAGTGGTATCTCTAAAAAATTAACACTTTCTCTTAATTATGTTAATCATTTTTTCATAAAATTCTCTCTTGGCGACGCCAAGCACCTCTGCTAAGGTGAATTCCACTCGATTGTTTAAAATATTTTCTTGAAGAACCTTCTTGAGATATGTGGCTTTCTCAATATCATATTGCAGTTTATATCCCAAATGCTTGCTGGTCTTTTTGTCCTCTTGTTTGCTACCCTGTTTTTACTCTTGCCCCATGTCTTCCATAACATGCTCAAGAGATGGCTGAGATTTGTAGCTTTAGGTTGATTTATACTTCTTCCCATTACTCTCTTAGATGTCCATATATTATCTTCATTTCTCTTGTATTTCTCTTTCACAAGTACATTTATATTCTACACTTTTGCTTAATATTCATGTACTGAATATGCATCTATGGGTGATTCCCAACTACTCAGGTCACGAATGTCTTGCCGTGTATGAGACATTTCACTGTTAGTAGCCTTTCTCTTTTCAGCTGCATGCAAAGCATCTGTCCATATTGTAGCCTTCAGACCAACCATCACTTGGCCAAACATTCTATCAAACTAGAGACCAAAAGTAGTAGCATGTACATCTGCATAAACATTTCGAACATCCAAGTCTTCTAATAACTTTTGCATATCTCTTTGTCCAAAATTCAAAGAAAGAGACAATCTTGTTTCTTCTACTTGGATCTTGCCATCTTTCTAAAAGATGAGCTATGATGCCAAGGCCTCTTGATAAGAAACATAATCCTTCCTTTTATGCTATAAACTATCACTTCATATTTATATTTTCCCTCATTCAGGGAGTGATGGTTGACCCCTTTCCTCTTGTCATTTCTCATCTAATTTTGCAACCTTGAATTGAAGATCTCGAATGCCTTTAACCAAATAATCTAATACATCTTCCTTAATAGTGGAAATATCAAGTACAACCATAAGGTTAGCCGCAGAAGTAGCTGGCTTACTAGATGCATCAACTATTTTGCCCGTAACAATCAGCAAGCTAGATACATGCAATCTTTCTCTTCTTCTATGCTTTTTCACTAGTGCAATAACACTATCCTTAACATGCCTCCCCTTTAGTTTAAGCCATGTCTGCATAGTTAGAGCCTCCAACAAATCATCAAGCTTCTCTTGAAGCTCTAAAAATAATTTAAAGTTTTGACTTACAAGAGCATGTTTTTCTGCAAGATCTAAGTACTCAAATTGACTTTCAAAATCTTTCAATAACTCCGGAGACACAAGACTCTTACTAGATTTTAGAATCTACTCCTGGAAAGTCTTACGGGTAATCAAACTAGAATCTTCAATGCAGTACAATTCTTCTCGGAGTGTCTTCTTGAAGGCTACCCAATCAGTATCCTACATGTACAATTAACTTAGGCTTTCAATTCATGTATAGTGACTTGTATAAAATAGTAGCTCCATGGAAGTCAACCCACCCCAAAGAACTCCAACTTTTGAGCATAGATATGCATATATATATATATATATATATATATATATATATATCTGTATCATTAAACAACTTCATCTCACACTCTATTTCTTGCAAAGCATTCATCACAATAATTTTTGTTTGAGTAAAACTCTACATCACTAGTTCTTGTTTTTTAATCTACGTAAGCATGTTCATATTCTACACAAACAGCTGCAAAAATTAGTATAAGCTTTGCTTGAATGTTCTCCCATCATGCCTTCCCTTCCCACAACCTTTTACATGGGGTTCACCAATATCAAAGGGATTTTATCGGAAAGGTCGTATCCACCGAGGATTAAAGAGAGAAGAAAGTAGATACTAGGAGATAAAAGAGAATTAAAAGAATAGGTAGGAGATTCAAATGATCAAGAATGCTGAAAATCAAGTTCTCTTCAAGACATATACATACATCATGAATCAACTATAAAACCTTCGGCCAAGTCTACCATAACCCTTACACAAGATAAAGAAAAACCTCAACCATTTAGACTCTACATGTATTACATGTAAACTCTGTTGTACATACAAGACAAAGAGTCTAGGAAATCCAAATCTCAATACATTTAGATGATTTCTTGATAGGAGAAGCCCAAGTACTTCTCTCCGAAGCACTGTGTTGTATTAATAGAACATCAGAAGATAAACAAAATCCTTATATACGACTCCAAATATACTTCTGCAGCCATGTTATCTCTAGTTATTCCAAGAGTTATAAGTTGATTGTTTGATGGCTAAACTCCAAGATAAATGGTTGTTGAATTATTTAGATAACGTCTACTATTATGTGGAAGCAACCTCGAATCATTAGATCTCCTAAAGCTCCCTCTTATACCCAAAAATGTGTACCAAACACTATCTTCTACTCTAGTGCTTTAGATCGTAAATCTAATGGTTCATGACACTTAGTTACAATACTCCCATATCACTCTTTCTCCCATCTCCTCCCCTCCTGAGTATTGTTTGCTAATTGGAAACTGCGATCACGCACCGCACGAATTTAGGAGCCTTTCTTTTTTCATGAGATTTAACAAAACTGATTGAAAAATAACTTTCTTTCTGCATGTCATCCTATTCTAGAAGTTTTCTACACATTTTTAAGATATTTACAAGAAATAATATCCAAAATAGACTGAAATTATCTAAAAATCTTATATATTTGAACTATCCATACTATGAACACTAACATTAATGATTAATATGACATTAACTATCTAGATTAATACAAAAGTTTAGTAATCCTTCAGTAATTTTCTACTCTCAATGTAATATCTATACTAATAAAAGCTTTGTAAAATAGGGATCCAGGTCCATGACCCTTATTTCATGGAAGGCCAAACCTTGTCACATTCTAGCATATACATGAATGTATTATACACCATATGTATGGACAACACATCGTTGAGTGGTGGGTTTTGTGAGAATAATGATCCTTTTATCAAGAAGTAGTAGTAGAGATAAGAATGTTGAGGAAAGACACTATCAATCAATTGATGTGTGATGTGCAACTAAGCCTACTTTCCCTACTACAAGCAGTGCAAGAGGAAGCTCATGGTTAGATGTAGAAAACCTAGAAGTATATTATGGTTATATTTAGAAGTTATGCAAATCAAGGTCGTACATTGGATGCTATGAATACTAGTACGTATATCACCAAAAAGAAAATGTCCAATATTGATGGAGGTTACACAACAAGAACATTTCACTCATTTCCCTATTTGTACACGAATCATGTATCGATAGAAAACCAAAAAAGGGCCAACTGTATGAGCTTCGTAGAATTAAGATGGATGCATTGAAGATGGAAACACCATGTCGTGCTAGAATCGAAACTCTGGTCACGCATAGAAGCAAGTGCCGAACTTTAGAATGGGATGAGCCTTCACCGGCGCCAAGAGACAACACTGACGTTACTAGCTGCCACATAGGCGGCCCACGAGGAGTGTGATCATTCATGATCATGATGGGTGGGTCGGGAGAAAGGCAGAGCCTGGATGAGACGGTGCTAGCCATTGTGGGATGGCGTATCATGGTGTTAGCGTTGGCGATGGTGATCGGGGTTGGATGCAGCAGGAGCGTGGGCATAGTGATGTTCATGGCGGCGGTGGCCTCCCTCGGAAGATCGAGGAGCAGGGCTCGTTTGACGATGGTAGTTATGATCATCATGATCACGATCATTGTAAGTGGTAGCATCATGGTGATCATCATGGTCATTCTGGCGATGGTGAGCTGGATATTTAGGTGCCGCATGTTGATGGTAGGCCTCACGATGAGCTCCATGATGATGATGGTGAGCCGGAGATTCAGCTTCGGGGGTCGCATGTTGTTCATGGTGCTGGCCGTAGTACTGGGATGGCGCGTCATGGTGTTGGTGTTGGCGATGGCGATCGGGGTTAGATGCAGCACGAGAGTGGGCATGGTGTTGGTGGCCTCCTTTGGAAGATTGAGGAGCCGTGCTTGCTTGACGATGGTGGTGATGATGATCATGATCACGATCATCGTGGGTGGAAGCATTATGGTGATCATTATGGTCAGGGCGGCGATGGTGAGCTGGATATTCGGGGGCCGCCGGAGATTCCGCTTCGGGGGCCGCATGTTTTTCATGGTGGGTCTCGTGAGCCCCATGTTGACGATGGTGAGCCTCGTCAGCATCATGCCGATGGTCACGGTGATGATGATGGCGATGTGGTGCAGGAGCAGCATCGCCCGGAAGAACATCGATGGTGAGCTTCATGCCCAGCTTGGTGCAGTCGCCTGGAACCCCGGAAATGAACCAGTGCCGACCAGCTGTCCGCAGGGGCACCACGGTGTCACCCGGCCTGGACTTGTGCCTGAACGACGTCACGCCGCCTTTTGCGTCACAGGACGCGTAGTCCGCTGCGTTGCGTAGCTCCACTACGTTGTGCGTCCCTTCTGCATACCTGAAGGCTGCATAGATGACAGCAATACAACCCAAACGCAAGCAGCAGAAGCAGTATATATTCCGGTAGCATATTAGTTAATTGCGGTCGTAATGCAGACACATTAGAGGGCGTGAGGATTGAGTCTTTCATATACTACTTACACAAGCTGTCGCCGACCCTGAATACGCGGTGCTCAGCCCATCTGTGGTAGTCTACGTCCGCGTGCCACCCCTCCGCGCCTCCTACCACGTACCTGTGCGCATCGGCGCCGTAGCTCAAGTATACAAGCAATATGACGGACAGCAATGGAAGTGACAGCATGTGAGAGGGCGCCATGGTATAACGAGGCCAGAAAGTAATAAGCGTATAAGTGATCAGCTCATCTGTTCCACGCCGGGAATATTACATAGTTCCCCCACGATGATCTGGATTCTGTATCATGAACTACTTGTACCTGCTATTTTGTCCATTGGGCAGTTCGGTCGGTCCCGCCCGCCTTATTTCACGATCTTTTATTATCCTTGGGAAGAAACTTACTTAGCCGACATTATATTGATTTCCTATCCGAGGTGGTAAATACACTACAAGCCATTGGATGGCCACTTCGCTACGGAAACATGAAAACCAAGTTTAGTAAAGTGTCACTCGCAACTTTTCAAGTAGGTCATACTCCATAGTGTTCACTTTGGACGACATATTTTGTTAGGACATAAAATCTAAGAAATAATATTATTACATATTTTTTGTCAGCATATAAAATCTAAGAAATAATATTACTATATTTCTTGATATGTTTTTAGCATGTCCTTTTTCATATTGATAGTTATTGTCCATTGAAAATTTTCATGTTGTAATTTGATTCTTTGAAATTTGTTGTTTTGCATTGGATGATAATCCAATGCTCTCTCTCTCTAACATGAATATCGGGAGTGTAAGTACTAGCCTTTAATATAACATGAATACAAGTACTACAGTTTTATTTTTATTCATTAAGCATGATACAAGTGGTATGTAGGGTGGCCGAAAAGTCGGGTTGTGCCCAAATACAATGTCCAATAATGGAATATTTAAACCGTGCATCCATGCGTATACAAAATAATAAATATTTGTCAAGCGTCAATAAATAAGTGCGCTTAAATAAATATTAGCACCATGCCTTTAATAATAAGACGCGTGCCCATCAAAAATGATAATTTCTTCTAGATAATTTGAATACACACTATCGCCCAATGCTTCCCAATGCCACTGTCGCCTGCTCTACACATCAACTGAATCATTCACAATTGTTAGAAAATAATAAAATTAAACCGACAAAAGTGATTACCTAGCAGTCTTCAACCACAAAATAAATAAATAGGTTGAAACTCTGTCCTAACTTTAATTTAATATGAGTGCACTCTAAACTCATAAATGTCCCTTAATTGAAATATGTATTTTGCGGAATCACCCACCATGGAATCACCCATGTGCACATTAAATTAATTTGACGCCCAAAAAGAACAAACGTCCCCGTCAACTTCTCGCACAAGAAATCCACCTTGTGTATGAGCCTCGGCAAATAAATAAATTTTTACAAAATCCACCGCAAAACCTCACAGAATCCACCGTGGAATAAAAACTCACGGAATGCACTGTGGTCTCACGGAATCCATCATGGAATATGCCTATCCTGGCATCAGCAAGCCTCATGTAGTGTGCGTGTAGATTAAACCATTAAACCTGTCTAGCATACCACTAAGACAAAAGACCATTAAACGTTGTCGTATTGCTGCGCATCCGAGGTGTGAAATCCACCGAAAAGTTGTGTGTGTGGGAGTTGATATTTTGTATATACTTAGTTGTTATGTTTGCATCTTTATTCTGCGTGGTAATATAGTAAAGAGGGGCTAGAAAAAGATCTTTTTTGTTGGCAGTGCATTGGTTGGTATGTATGCCATGTGTGGTTTATTTGCGGAAGCACAGAAAGTATTTGACATAATCTCGTGGAATGCTGCATTATCTTGGCTTGAAGGTGACAAGGGATTTTGTTTGCTTGTATTGTGATGATCAAAGAAAAGAATTCCAAAGTTTGGAGGCAATTTGAAAGCATATGATATGTCATTGTAAGCTATGATATGATGAAGAGGGCTTGTATGCTTTTCTAAGGGCCTTTTTTTTTGTGCCATTTTATGTTTTTGGGGAAGGGAAAATGACGGATGTTATTTGGAAAGGGAAGACTATTTTTAAAAATGGCTTTTTGGGGGGAAAGGAGCTTAATGGAGAAGGAGAGCAAAAAAAGCAGGGGAATGAAAAGAAATCAGGGGAGCTCGACAAAAAGGGAAGAAAAGGAAGGATTTTGGGGGGCGAATCAGAGGACTGAACAGGGGATCTACGAAAGAGAAGGAGGGGGGAAGGGCAAGAATTCAACAATGGTGCAGTCGAGCTTGCTGATCTTCATGCCGAAGACGGTAAGGGGAAGCTGCTAAAGAGGACGAAGTATAAGACAAGGACGAATTACGACAATGGCACAGGACATGAAGGTGACGAATGCGACAGGACAAAGCATCAGATGACATCGCAGTTGAAGGAGAAGGCGAGCGTAGGAACGACTGGAATTCCTAAAGAGGCAAAGGAAGCTGAGATGAACATGAGACAAGAATACAAAACGGGACATGTGAAGATCAAAACAAAGACTGAATTCTGGTTCACAGTAGATGACGAAAGAGAAGCCGACGACGATCGTCAGACTTGTAGAAGACGAAGTTGAAGACAAAAGCCGAAGACGATCAACGCTCTTCTAAAGTCGAAAGAGATCAACTGTAGAAGACAAGTGAAGGGGAGAAGCGAAGTCGACGACAGCATCACAAGGAAGGATGTGGCAATGAAGCGAAACAAGAAAGGGCAAAGGCTGAAGACACAAGCTTGTTGAGGACGTGCACAATGATATCGAACCAGTAAAAAAAAAAGACAGAACGAGACTATCAGAGGCCTTCGACACCTCTTTTGTAATCATTGCAAGGATGACTGTGAAGGACAATATCTCTGGATTGTCTGTCAACAACACTGGTGATAAGCTTATGAGAGTGTGCAAATGATGCTGAACTAAAGAAGACGGCCAGAAGGAGTATTAGGATAAAGACGATATGGAGTCAAGTTTACTGCTAACCAAAAATTTCATCTTCAAGAGATAAATAAATAGAATTTATGGTCGTGAATTGCAAAAACCTTTTGTGATCCAGACATTTCAGCGTGTTGGTCTTTTATCTAGAAATACTAAAGCTGCAAAATTAACAGAAACAAGCTTTCAAATCCTGTTAATGAATACAAATTACCAACTGTGGCAAATTGTTTGTGAATACATCTCTGCTGCTGTGATTTTCAGGACAGAGGGATCAACAATGTGGAACTAATTCAGTTTCTCCTTGAACTTGGATTTCATATTGTTGGGGAGAATTTATTTTTGAGACCTTGTACTTCTCAATTGTGCACGGCTTTGAATAGAACTAACACAGGATAATCCATTGATCCATCTATTATCACCGATATCTCTTGCTATAGAACTGATCTTCTATCTTGAAATTTGTCAAGGTCTTTTGTAGACGCGACTTTGCTTTCGAAAAACCCTTCGACATCTTTTGGTGAACGTGACGTGAAAGCGTCGCATAAATTTTAGGATGGGAGATACTTCATCATCATTTTCAGCCTCTTCTACGATTCCTGCTGCGTCCTCTACTTCAGCTCCATCACTGATTACTGCTTCAAGTACTTCAACAGATGATCTAAAGCAGATTTTGCAGAATATATCTATGTATATGCAGCTTCAAAATCAGCAGACACAATTGTATGTGCAGCAGCAACAGCAATTGCATCAACAACAGTTGTCTCAGCAAAGGTAACTATATTCGGAGCACGAGAATGCAATTAGCGCGACTAAGGCAATTGAAGCAGTTGAGAATGAGAAAAAGCTATTTGATGGCCGTAATGTTTCAGCATATTTGAAGACATATGAGATCAAGATGGGGTTTTTTGGAGTTCCAGCTGGACTTATGAGTAAGTATTTCCTTCGTCTTATCACACCCGCCTTGAGGGCAAAAGTGACTGATATTTTTATTCAAAATTCGCATTGGCAAGATTTTAAGAAGGCCTTGAAAGAAGAGTATTTCCTTGAGGACTTTGGGATGGCTACACGGTGATCATTCCAAGAGTGGGTCTACATGCCAAACAAAGGTCTAGCTGCTTTAGAGTTGATATGAGAATTTTAAGAGAGGTATAGTTAGCTTGATGCCATTGAACAAAGAGCATTGGATGTTGAGAAATTTGAGCTTTTCTTGCAAGCTACAGATGCTGCTCTTCAAGAAGAATTAGGAGAGCTTCTTGAGGATCGCACGAAGCCTATGGGTCTTAAAACGGATTGGCAAGATGCCCAGGATGCAGTCTCGACTTTGACCAAGAGGAGGATATGGAAGACCCGCCTATAGAATGGTTCTATGGCACCGACACCATCTTCTGCTCCTATGCCTACTTCTATCCCTGTTATTTCTTCTCCTCTCAGCCAGTTTCTTGGCCTATGCTAGTGCCTACTGTTTCTACTCCTCCTATTCCTCCTGCTCCAAGACCGATGCCGGTTCCTTCTGCTCCAAAACCATCCACTCCATTGGTGCCTTCCTCTCTTGATGACATAATCAAAGGCATAACGGATCTGACACTAGAGACAGTTAAAGCAGAATTGGTGGGAAAATTGAAAGAGCAGTTTTCTTCGACTGCGCCTACTATTTCTTCTAGTGCTTCTACTATACCTAGGAGTGTTCCTAATGCACCTAGGAGAGATCGAAGGTGTATTTGGTGTGATAGTAGGGATCATCAGCATTGCAGGGATTGTGAATCTTTTCAGGATGCAAGAAGGAAGAATTTGGTATTTTGGGAACAAGATGGTAAGATTTGGTTGACTAAAATAGGAGCTCCGCTTGCTAACAGCTTTGGGAGAGGCGGAATGAAGAAGTTAGTGGATGACATGGCTGCGCGTACTTCTTATGTGGCGGCTAGAGGAGATGCTTCTGCATATGGAGTCCAAATTGAGAAAGGATCAGAGAATCAGTCAGCATTATGGACTTATGCTATGGAGATAGCAAACAAGGGAAAAATTCAGCAAACTGTTTTGACTAGTGCAGGCTCTAGCATCAGATGTGAGACAGGTTGGGATTCGCCTGTTGACAAGTATACTATTTATGCCTACTTGGCTAAGTCTCAGGGAGCAGATGTACTTGTTGAGGAGAAGCGTAAGAGGGATAAAGAAAATCCAAGTGTAGCTAAAGAGACTAGAGGGGGTGAGTTTGTTACTCCACTTACTGCAGGACCGTCTTTGAGACCAAGGCCAGAACGACAGATGGAAGATGCTCAAAAGAGAGAAAAGAAGCAAGAGCCTAGAGAGAGAAAGCAGCCAGGGTTTAGATTGATGTCCGATATTGAGACATCTACATACATGAAGAAAATCTTTAATGACAAGATACTTGGCAGTGACGTGACTTTTACTATTTCCGAGGTTTTGGGCATCTCGAAAAGAGAGTTTCAAGATCAGTTTCAAGAGGTCCTAAAGAGAAAAAGACATGCATTGCCTACTATTGATACACAGGGAGTTTTGGTTGGGGAGTTGGATGAGGATGAGGATGAGGTTATGGTTGCGAATGCTTCAGTTTTTCCACAGATAGAGAAGAGGGTTTAGCCTATGCATTATGCTAAAACTGATGAGCCTGTCTTGATACCGCGTAGTCACTTTTCGCGGAGTCATTGGGCTAGGGCAACTACTGAAACGATGGTAAAAATTGGAGAGAAACAGGTGTCTTATGTTGCTTTGGTGGATCATGGTTCAGAGATTAATCTCATAGTTCGTGGAGTTTATGAAAGTAACAGATGGCCTATGGATGTAGAGCATGGGTGGCGTATGAGAGCCGCTAACAACACTGCATGTGATTTGTATGCTGCCTGTCCCAGTGTCAGGGTTTCTATTGGAGATGTAGAGGAGGATTTCCATTTCTTTGTGCAGGATTCATGCTCTTATCCCAAAATTCTTGGACAGCCATTCATCACAGAGATGCGCATGGAAACAAAGGTAATGGATGATGGATCTGCTTATGCACGGATTCGCAGCAAAGATGGTATGAGAGGAGTTCAGTTTATGACTGTGTGTGTGAACCATGCTAGAAACAGGGATACTCTTAGAGATGCACCTTTGCCCACTGTGAGGGATTCGGTTTTTCATTAGGTACCGCTGTTTCGCGAGATGACAGTGGTACAAAGCAGAGGAGATTGGAGTTCTCGCCTCCTAGCAGTAGTGTTTTCTCCTCCAATTTTGATGGGATTTTAGCAAATAATTCGATGAGTTATCAGAAAACTTCTAAGTTGCCTAGAGCTGCCAGGCAGTACATATGCAAGAAGGAGAAAATTTTGAAAAATGCAGGAATTTTAGAGGATGATGAGCATATAGATGGGATGTATGACAGTGTGATTTGTGCAGATACGATGACAGAGATGGAAAATATGCTGAAAACTGATATGAAGAGTTGTCACAATAATGTATTAGTGCAATCCCTGGACATGTTACATGAAATTGAAGATTTTGTGTCATAGATAGAGTCAGAGGCTAAGGTGACTCAGCAAAAAGTATTGAGCGCTGAAGAAATTCAGCAAACAGAGTTTCCGACTGATTATGATCAGCTTACAAAGACACAGAGGGCTGAAAACTTTCCGCCAACAGAGTTTACTGCTGAAATATTTCAGCATCCAGAGTTTAGGGCTGTTCCTATGCAGTCCATAGAGTAGAGGGATGAGGATATTCAGCCCCACTAAAGTGCAGAATTGCTGATTTACAGCAAGATTTGAGTAATGCAGAAGAGCATAATGAAGCCAGGGTTGACATGAAATACAAGACTGTGGATAAAAAGGTGAAGCCGGTAGCTGTACCGCTTCCACCTGACAGTGATCAACAAATAGAGAGGGCTGCCAAACAGCCAATTTTGAGGAATCTTGAGCATATAGGCCATAAATTTTTAGCAGAGACTCTTGCTAAATTGAAAATTGGAAATGGTGATTTCTTGCTACCCACAGAGAAGTAATGCTTTCAGGAGATGCTTGAGCGACATGGAAGGGGGTTTGCTTTTTTTCCACATGAGATTGGATGTGTGAATCCGGATATTGTTGCTCCTATGGTGATCTTTACTATTCCTCATATTCCATGGAACCTCCGACCTATTCCAGTGCCTAAGGCACACCTACCAAGTTGATTGACTTGTTGAATGAGAAAATCAGGATGGGAATCCTAGAGCCTTCATCTGCACCATACTCAAATAGGTGGTTTACGGTTCCAAAGAAGAATGGTACTCTCCGATTTAAACAGGATATGCAGCCAGTAAACAGAGTTACTATCAGGAATGTTGGTATAGGTCCAGTTGTGAATGAGTTTGCAGAAGCATTTGCTGGATGTGCCATCTATTCTTTAGGTGATTTGTATTCGGGATATAATCAGTTTCAGCTGGCTTTGGAAAGCAGGGACATAACCACTATGAGAACTCCTATTGGGCTTGTCAGGATGTGTACCTTGCCTCAAGGTGCCACTAATTGTGTTGCACATATAATGAATGCCATGCATAAGGTCCTTCGTGATTACATACCTCAGCTTACCATGCCTTTCTTGGATGATGTGCCCATTAAGGGGTGTGCAGAAGAAGAGAAGAATGAGAGTCTAAATGAGCAGGGATGCAGATACTTTGTGGCTGATCATATTTCAGCTTATGAGAAGATTTTGGCCAGGTTGGAAGAAGTGAACTTGACACTATCAGGGAAAAAATCTATTTTTGGAGTAAATGAGGTTGTCATTATTGGACGTATGTGTGGATATTATGGCAGGAAACCCTCACCTGAGAAGGTGGATGCTATAGGCAAGATTACGGAGTATTGTTCTACCACTTCAGAGGTACGGAGATTCATTGGAGCTTGTGTGTTTTATATGATTTGGATATCCCATTTTGTATACATAGCAGATTGTTTATATCAACTACTTCGAAAGGGGCAGAAATTCTATTGGGATGAGAGCCACACTAGAGCTATGCGGAAATTGAAGAAGTTATTGAAGATTGCTCCTACTCTCAGGAAAGCGGATTATAATTGCGGAAGGCCTATTGTATTAACAGTTGACACTAGTCCAATTGGCATAGGTTGGGCTGTGGGTCAAGATGATGCAGATGGAAACAGGTATGCTATTCAGTTTGGGGCAAAAGTCCTAAACGAGAGATAGAGGAGATATCCGCAAATCAAGAGGGAGTTACTGGGGATTGTTATGGCTCTCAAATGTGACAAGGAATACTTTATTGGAGCCTCAGTTTTGGTAGAGACAGATTTCTTGCCATTGATAGGTATGATTACGAGTTGCTCTACTCCGGATATAGCTATGTTGAGATGGATTGCATACATCAAGTCATTAAATCCAGAATTTAAACACATAGCAGGGAAGGATAATCTAGTGGCAGATATGCTGTCTAGAGCCAGATATGATGATGAGGAGACACTACTTGCAGAAGAGGATGATGCAGAAATTTCAGCAGCTATGGTTGACCATGTTTGCCATGTCTATGATATTGTGGCTTTTATAGAAGAACTCTATGTTGGAGATTGGTTGCAGATTGGCAAGTACCTTAGTATATTATGCAGAAAAGATGAATGGACAGATGAAGAGTTCAAGAAGATCAGAAGAAAAGCCTATGGTTATTTTCTCAAGGATGGATTTCTTTGGAAGCATCCGAAGAAAAGAGGTGGATTACCCTTGCGGGTTGTCTGCGATAGAGAGACACAGTTACAAGTGATGAGAGAGTTTCATGAGAGTCCTTGGGCTGGTCATAGAGGAGTGTGGGCTACTTATGAGAAAATCAAGGAGAAATATTGGTGAAAAGGCATGTATAGAGATGTTTCTCACTTTGTAGAGACTTGTAGAGACTGCTAGATGTATTCAGTAGTGCGTCATCGAGATGAGCTTCATCCGACCTATCCACTATGCATTCATTATAAGTGGGTAGTTGACTTGGTTACTATGCCTATGGGTCTATGGCAGATGAGGTATATTGTTTTGGCTAGAGAGGATCTTACCAATCATGTTGAGGGCAGATCTTTGAGAACGAAGACCACTAGTGCAGTGTGTAAGTTCTTATTGGAAGAAATTTTCTGCAGGTATGGCTGTGTGGGTAAGATCACTGCGGATCGCGGTGAATTGGATGCAGATGAAGCTAGGGATTTTTTCTCTCAACTAGGAATCAAGTTGGCTCTAACCACAGCATATAATCTAGAGGGAAATGGGAAGAGTGAAAGAGGGTATCCGCCGATAGTGAAAGCGTTAGCTAAAGCATGCAGAGGACGGATTGGAGAATGGCCGAGACTTCTACCATTTGCTTTGTGGACTGATCGTACGACTCATAGTGTTACCACAGGATATATGCCCGCAGACTTGATGTATGGTCAGAAACCGGTTATGCCGACTGAGACTTGTGCTTTGACTTGGTTAGTTTTACCTTAGCAGGAGGATTTGACGAGAGGGGAGCTCTTAGCTCTTTGGATTCGGCAGTTGGAGAGAAGACCAGAGGATATTCAGCTAGCTATTGACAGGTTGAAGGTTGCTGGACTAAGAAATAAGGACAGGTTTGACAGCAGGCATCGCTTGCGGCCTAGAGCAATAGAAGAGGGAGATTGGGTATTAGTCTTTGATAGTAGCCTTGAAAATTAGCATACTGCACTTCGGAAGATGGTGAAAAGATGGTTTGGGCCATACATAGTTAGACATGTCTTTGACAATGCAACATATGAGCTGACCGAATTGGATGGGACATTGCTTAGAGTGCCTATTGCAGGAAAAAGAATCAAGATTTTCAAGAAAAGAGATGATGAGGATTATGCATTGGAAGAATTTGCAAGAGAAGAGCAACGAGAAGAAACTCCAATAGAAGAGACAGATGATATAACAGATAATCTTGTTGATATACCGGAAATGCACAATCAAGAGATTGATCTGTTTGTGGATCTTGATGATAATGATCATGGGTAGTAGGCCCATCCAAAGGATGCGCATGATTAGAGGGGGTGGATGTTGTATTATTGCGCATCCGAGGTGTGAAATCCACCCAAAAGTTGTGTGTGTGGGAGTTGATATTTTGTACATACTTAGTTGTTATGTTTGCATCTTTATTCTGCGTGGTAATATAGTAAAGAGGGGCTAGAAAAATATCTTTTTTATTGGCAGTGCATTGGTTGGTATGTATGCCATGTGTGGTTTATTTGCGGAAGCACAGAAAGTATTTGACATAATCTCGTGGAATGTTGCATTATCTTGGCTTGAAGGTGACAAGGGATTTTGTTTGCTTGTATTGTGATGATAAAGGAAAAGAATTCCAAAGTTTGGAGGCAATTTGAAAGCATATGATATGTCATTGTAAGCTATGATATGATAAAGAGGGCTTGTATGCTTTTCTAAGGGCCGTTTTTCTTTGTGCCATTTTATGTTTTTGGGGAAGGAAAAATGACGGATGCTATTTGGAAAGGGAAGACTATTTTTGAAAATGGCTTTTTGGGGGGAAAGGAGCTTAATGGAGAAGGAGAGCAAAAAAACTAGGGGAATGAAAAGAAATCAGGGGAGCTTGACAAAAAGGGAAGAAAAGGAAGGATTTTGGGGGCGAATCAGAGGACTGAACAGGGGGTCTATGAAAGAGAAGGAGGGAGGAAGGGCAAGAATTCAACAATGGTGCAGTCAAGCTTGCTGATCTTCATGCCGAAGACGGTAAGGGGAAGCTGCTAAAGAGGACGAAGTAGAAGACAAGGACAAATTACAACAATGGCACAGGACATGAAGGTGACGAATGCGACAGGACAAAGCATCAGATGACATCGTAGTTGAAGGAGAAGTCGAGCGCAGGAACGACTGGAATTGCTGAAGAGGCGAAGGAAGTTGAGATGAATGTGATACGGGAATACAAAACGGGACATGTGAAGATCAAAACAAAGACTGAATTCTGGTTCACAGTAGATGACGAAAGAGAAGCCGATGACGATCATCAGACTTGTAGAAGACGAAGTTGAAGACGAAAACCGAAGACGATCAATGCTCTTCTAAAGTCGAAAGAGATCACCTGTAGAAGACAAGTGAAGGGGAGGAGCGAAGTCAATGACAGCATCACAAGGAAGGATGTGGCAATGAAGCGGAACAAGAAAGGGCAAAGGCTGAAGACGCAAGCTTGTTGAGGACGTGCACAATGATATCGAACCAGTAAAAAAAATGACAGAACGAGACTATCAGAGGCCTTCGACACCTCTTTTGCAATCATTGCAAGCATGACTGTGAAGGACAATATCTCTGGATTGTCTGTCAACAGCACTGGGTGATAAGCTTATGAAAGTGTGCAAATGATGCTGAACTGAAGAAGATGGCCAGAAGGAGTATTAGGATAAAGACGATATGGAGTCAAGTTTACTGCTAACCAAAAAATTCATCTTCAAGAGATAAATAAATAGAATTTATGGCCGTGAATTGCAAAAACCTTTTGTGATCCACCATTTCAGCGTGTTGGTCTTTTATCTAGAAATACTGAAGCTACATAATTAACAGAAAAAAGCTTTCAAATCCTGTTAATGAATATGAATTACCAACTGTGGCAAATTGTTTGTGAATACATCTCTACTGCTGTGATTTTCAGGACAGAGGGATCAACAATGTGGAACTGATTTAGTTTCTCCTTGAACTTGGATTTCATATTGTTGGGGAGAATTTATTTTTGAGACCTTGTACTTGTCAACTGTGCACGGCTTTGAATAGAAAAGAACTAACACAGGATGATCCATTGATCCATCTATTATCACCGATATCTCTTGCTATAGAACTGATCTTCTATCTTGAAATTTGTCAAGGTCTTCTGAAGACGCGACTTTGCTTTCGAAAAACCCTTCGACAACGTATCCACACCAAATAGATACATGGCCCTCTTGGCCTAATGAGTTATACCATTTAGCAGAAATGGCCCTCTTGACCTAACAAAATATAACACACATCCAAAGCAATCAACTCTCTTGGTCTAAAGTAAAAAGCCATATACATATCCCTCCTTGAAGTGGTACTAACATACAACAAGATACTCTATTCCAAGGAGAAAATAGGGTTCCTAGCCCTAAACTAGATGCATCATATTATGACCCATAAGTCCTGTATATATATAGCAAGAGGTGTATGCATAAAATATCGTTTGACCATCCTCTGGTTCTAATATAACAATGGTAAATGGGTCTTGGCTACTCTTTGCATTATCCATACTAACCATTTCTTACCATATATAAACTATGTTTTGATAAAAGTCTCCATAATCGACTAGGTCCTATCTCATCATCAATGGAGATATCTAAACAAGGACCACAATTGAAAAAGAGGTCTTCTTCATAAGCATAATTTGCTAATGAATCGGTAAACTAATTCGAATATTATGAAATTAGCTGAGGAGACACTCTCTCAAACTTATCCATCAGGTTCATAGCGACATGGAATCCCATCCAATTGATTCAAAACCAACTAGAAATTCCCTATTACTAGTAACTCGCGAATACCACCTTTCTTAACAATGTTCATCCCCATGATCAAGGCTTTATATTCCACCATATTATTAGTGAATCCTACCCCAAGGTAGGTAGCTAATTTCATCATGATTCTACATTAGGGGTCTCTAATGTGTACCCCAATACTCCCTTTCTTATTGGGACCCCTAAATGCTCCATTAAAAAAGAATGTATATGCTTATAAAGGGTTCATGCATCCGGCCATCATTGGCTCCTTTATTTTTTGGGAAAATGAAAAAGTTGTAGATCGATGAGCTAGACTTTGTAGATAGATCTCGATGCCATGAATGCAATGCAAGTGTTAGTTCATCAATCGGAGGTCATTCGACCCCCATTTAATCCTCACAAGGTTTGGCATTCTAAGCAGTTATGTGATCTAGGAGCCAGAAAGTGTAGGATGAATGCTAGATTGATAGATTTTGATACTAAAGAAGGCAACCGTCATCGAGTTAGATCACAATTCTGAGGCCATTTGAATCCTCAATGGAGATGAAACCACTTTCATGCAGTATGAAAACCAAAAATTCTAACTAGATATTTTAGTACTTAAAGATTAATGAATTAGTTAAGGACTAAAATTCCAAAATTCACATGATGTGGGGGAGGGGGGTGTCATTCTATTTGGCACCCCATTTTTTGATTAAAAATTTGGATTTTATGCCTGTTTGTGTCAAAGGGAGAGGCAAGAAGGGGTTGAGATGTTGATTTTCCATGCCTTCCATCTCTTCAAATGGATCAAGAAATGGCTAAATAAATGAAAATTTCAATTTCTAGTCTTTTTCTCTCCTCTCTACTCTTTATTGTGTGTTTCTATAGTTGATTCTATGAGAGAAGCGGGTGGGCTGAGATGCGAGATTTTGATCGTGGGATGATGTTGGAGCATGGATCCAGGTTGAAAGGAGCATCTGCACGGCTCTTGGGAAGCGTCAGCGAGTCTCCAATCATGAGATGTGTATAATATAAAGAACTGTTCTATGAGTAAGTCATAAATTTACTTATTTTATGTTAAATTCCATTGGTAAATGATTGAAAATGGTTGTATTTGGTTGTTAATGTTGTGATCTATCAAAAATGTTAAGGAAATCAATAAAAAATGAGTTATCTAACAATTTCTTTAAAAACATGCAAAACCCGTAACATTGTAGTTTTAAGGAAGATCATGAGTTTTTGGATTTTTGTTCTGATATCGTATTTGCATGGGATGGAATGACACCAATCAATGTACGGAATCCCTCTGAGGAGTGTGGGAAGGGTTATCCATTGGATTACAACTCATACAAATACAAAGTTCTATAGTAGAGGTTAGGGTAGTATATCCCTTAGACACTCCATGCTACCATGAGGCCATGTGGGGTGGTTTGGGTGAGTAGTAGAGGCCCGGTTAGTGCCAAAGATCTAGTGTCAAGCCCGTTTTAGGTCGTGATAGTGCCGTTGAACACGTAAATTTTGTACTCGTGATCTTGATTATCGTATTGGGACTACAAATCTTGGCACAGTAGGACTACACTTCCCACCAGAGGGATAATTTTGGAAACTTAGTAACAAAACATAAGCATGTATGTTACTACTTGAGACTCCCTTCCATTAACACAACTTCCATACAAGTAAGTATTGAAAAATCAAGTAAATGACATTTACACTACTTGTCTAGTTTGTCCGCACATTGTGACATGTCCATGGCTATTCATTTTCACACACTATGAGTAGGCCACCTCCTAGTTTGGAACACAAAGTGTGAACAAATATTTATTTAAAAATACAAACCACATCTGGAAAAGCTTAGGGGGTTGAGGATATGTATATCCTCTACATCCTCCCCTGTACCAAGTGGCAAAGGTACCATTAAACACCTAAAAATTTTACTTGCAATCTCAATTATCGCATGGGGACTACAAATCTTCATAGTAGGATTGCACTTTTTGCCACAAGGACAAATTTAAAAACTAAGTAATAAAACACGTGGCAAGAAGATGAGTTACCACTTGAGACTCCCATCCATTAACACAACTTTCACTATAAGGAAGCATTGAAAAGTAAAGCAAATGACCTTTACACTACTTGTCTAGTTTGTCTTCACATGATGAGATGTTCATGATTATGCATTTTCACGCACTATGATTAGTCCACCTCCTTGTTTGGAACACAAAGTGTAACCAAACCGTTATTTAAAAATTCAAAGCACATCTACTAAAGATTAGGGGGGGTTCACTATATGTATATCCGTATCTATGAATTTATAAATATCCTTATCTATGAATTTTTCCTGAAAAAAACATAACACTTTTCTATTCAATTTGTACATAACCCCTTTATATTACACAATTTTCTATGTAAAAATGTATTTAAATGGTATTTTAAAATTACATTGCTTTGAATTCATGTGCTACACACATATATTCATGGGTGACCTCTACAAGTGACAAAGACATGCTTTGACTTTTAAAATCTTGTTAATTGGGACACCTTGGCACAAAATGGCTCATAACTTTTGCTTTGTAACTCGAATCGCCAAGATTTTTGAAGGAAAGTTGTAGCTCCAATTCCAAACTACAATTTGCTAGAAGACATTGTAGTTAGACACTAAAAATTTTTGCCCCAAAAAAATCTCTCCACAGTTTGCAAATTTCCATTTCTACATGTAGTCTACTATAGACATCAAACTTTCAAACTTGATAAAGGGATCCTCATTAGAAATGTGAATATCCATTTAGTAGGCTTTCTATATTTTAGAACCCGTCTAATTAACATTGTATTTTCAAATATCAAAACACTCCAAAATTGCTAACCATATTAACAATTTTCTCTATGACTTCTATATACACTACTTACAACATCCGTATTTACATGATTCTACAAATGTATTTCATCAAATGGAATCCATTGATTCTACTTTTAGGTAGCGTTGTCATGAGATTTTTTGCCCAAGGTTTAAACATAAAAATTTTAACCTCTACATATATTGCTTAGTCACTTGTAATTTAGACAAACTACAAGAGACTTGCCTAGTGCAATAAAACATGAAGTCTAAACCACCAGCATATAGCATAGTGAAGCAAATATGGGGGCTCTCTACCTTAAAATACAATAAATTTATCATAAGTCCTTGACAAGATGAATAAATATGGTTACTTACTTTTAATTCTCTTCACAACACTTACATGAACTCACTACAAGTTCTGTAAGTCATGGGACATTTTATAACATGGTCATGAGCAGTTGATTTGGAAGGATCCCTTGAATTGCATTTCCCAGGAGCTAATGATGTGGCTGTGTACATATGATCTTCAAAGTTTTTAAGACTATTCACAAGCCAAGTCAAGGGAGTCGGAGTTACCTAGGTTAACCAAGCATAAGATATTGTATATGACTTGTAGCATTGCCTATGTGACTAAAATAGTCAAGGGAAATATAAAAAAAGGCAGCTTGAATTGCACCGCATTTTTTGGGCAAAACTCAAAGAGGCAATAGGCACCATGGAAGGAGAAGGGAAAGTGGTGTCTAAAGCTTCCACATAAAGGGGCTGATCAAGCCATCCATCTACAACTAGTTGCAGTCCACTTGACATGTAAGTGCTCCTTCTTCTATGCTTTTAGGAAAATAGAAGGCCATTCTTGGCTGAGTTAATAGGGAAAATTTGTGAATATAAAGGGCAACAGCCCATACAAGGGAGAGCTCGATTATGATTCTGAAGAAAGGTCTAGACCTAGCTTGTGTATGCTGAATTAGACCTCCCATGTCAAGAGATACATCAAATCTACTCTCTTGAGTCTTCCAAGTGCTGAGTACAAATTGTTATTGGACTTCCTATCCTGAAATTTGTTGGGCTGAAATTCTTCTTCTTGCTCCATTGATTATCTTGACCCAAAGGGCTCACCCTTGCTTTTGGAAAGCTTATTGCCAGCTCTTAATGGAGGGGTGTGTCAAGAATACTTCTAGATTTGTATTAACAAGAAATGTGGGCTGAACTGAAAGGTCCAAAAATGTTATTTAATGGCCTAAATTTCTATTCTTCAAGGCAACTCTTGTTTAGTTCATGAGGTACTTGTATTTATGAAGAACACTGACCTATGCACTTAACTCTTAATATGAACTCTCTTCTCCATGAAGAAGAGATCTTGCAAATCATAAAGGCTCTGGTCTGGACTCTTATATGCAGTCCATTACTTTCTTTATGGGCTGACTCTCTATTTTTCAAGGCATCTCTTGTATGGATCAAGAGGTACCTGTATTTGTGTAGAAGAAAAGAAGGGAAATTTCTTACATAACTATAGCTTGATGAAGTCTCTCCTCCCTACCAAGAAGAGCTCAGCAGATATTAAAAATCTGATTTTAAAACTCTCATATTCAACCCACTACAATCTTTGAGCTGATTCTTGATATTCCAAGTTTTACTCTTATGATTTATGATGAGAATATGCTCTACATAATCTTGTAAATGCCGCATCTAAACACTCTTGCTTTGGAAGGACATTGAAGATACTCTTTGGTAGTTTATTTGTAGCATCATGGTTTATTCATGGCTGCCCATAACAGGGAATTAATGAGCTGAAGCTTACTTGTTAACCACTTCCTTTATTTTGGTAGAACATGAATTGTTCTTGATTCATTCTAAACCAGGATATTCATGGGCTGAATTTTGTAAACACAGAATCTACCTCAACTCCAAACATTACAAGTACAATAGTATCTTGCTTCCTTTCATTCAAGAGAGGGTTTAAAGTAATCTTTCATAGAATTCTTGCCATAGTTTGGGATTAAATAGTTGAAGCTTTTATGCAGCTACTTAATTCAAGCTACATTGATCTAAGTCATGGAACTCATGAACTTTTCATGTAAACCCAACTACAGTTATTTATTCATAAACTGAAATAGGCAATCTTATTCTTGATCCTCTATCTTCATTATTAGTTGAAAAGAGAAGGGACTTAAAGATCTTCTTCATGCCTAGGCTGACATAGGCAACTATACTCATTGGCAAGGAAGGACAAGACTCTTCTTGTATCAATTGAAGTTATACTCCTGATTACAATTCATACTTCTATGATCAAATCTGATGTATCAATCTGGGTTTTTCCAAGATAAAGTCAAAATAAATGGTGAGTTGAAAATTGTGAAGCTCCTCTCGAACCTAAAAACAATTACCACCTATCTCTTGAAGACACATCTCCATCTATCTTGTCCAGATCTCTTGCAAAACCCCTGTGGTGACCTTCAACCTCACGCGCTACGATAGCGTCCTACAACAGATAAGTATCATTTTCAAACTTTTAGTTGATCATAAAGGGTTCTTTCTAGTTGACTTAAAATTTAGTTTAGAAAATAAAATCATCAACAACTATTGCTATCACATCAACTACATAAATATCTAGTGTAGGTATTTTAATAATTTTATTTGTTTCAACTTCATTGATAAACTAATCAAATTGCTCAAAATTTTTATAAATATCAATCTAAATTCAAACAAAAAGAATTTGGCCATTCAACACATACAAATCCTCAAGAATAACATCCTGACTTGGAACATATGGAAATGTCAACTAGATATGCAAATTCGCAACCACGTGATCCTTTAGCAAAGAAACTTCATCAAGAGCATTAATAGCTTTCCCAAAATAATGAGAAACTTGCAAATCCATCACATTCCTAACTTGAGAAACTTCTTATTATAGTAATGATTTCTCTCCTTGAAGTTAGTTGATGGTAGATAAAGCTTTAGTTGTTGCAATTTCTATTGTGTTCCTCTCTTTTCCAAGTTCAAAAAATAAACATTGAATTATCTCAAGTAATGATTGATTAAGAAAACAATTCACATCTAAATCTTTAGGAAAACCACACAATCAGACTAAGTCTTGTCTTTTTTGACTTTTAGTCAACTTTTATAAATTTGAACATTGCTAAAAACTATTCATTTTTTGTTCAAAAACATATTGTTTTGAAAATTTCTCATGTGGGTAGTCAACTTGAAATAGAACATTAGAAACTTGCTGAATTTCTTCAATTTGAATGGTGCAATCATCTGAAATAGTATCTTAAGTTCTCAAAAATTTGATATTCTAGATAAATACATCCAAAGATGATACATTTTTCACTATAAGTAGTGGTACTTCAACTACTTTGAAAAACGTCTCACTTAAATCTAATATAATAATTGCATTAGGTTCCTTAGAATCATCAACAAAACAAAGAAAACATCCACCATAGCCTCTATTTTGGCATAAATATGATCTACAAATTTGCCATCAATACATACATTATCATTTTGAACACATAACTCACCTCTCCAACATGGGCCAAGTTTTTCTAACCCTACACCTTGTTTTTATTAGTGACGGTCAAGTCTTAAGTGTGGGAATGCCAACAGTTGATCTGATGTGTGGTCCTAGGTCCCTAATATTCGGTTTACCCTTCCCTAGGGTTTTAAGTGTGGGGATGCATCCCTACGCATCTATGATGCATACCCCCTGCATATGCCTCAATTTGATTATGCATCTACGCCATGACTTTCTTTCACCTTGATGGGGTCCCCTACCCACCCACCCTTTCACTTTCACCCCACTCCTAGGGCCGTTCCTTCTCTCTTTTTCTTTATCCTTTATTTTGAAGTTTTTTCATGTGAACGCACCTTACGTTCACTGAAATCCAAATGCAACCTTACAACCCTATTCGTCCCTTTGAACTAACCATTTTTTCTTTTTACCAATCCCTGTTTTGCCCAACAGTTCTTGAGTTATTAATTTTTAACCATTTTTCATCAATTGGATGTGTTTCCATGTGAATGCATCCTTTTGCTTCGGAACAACAATCTGACATGACCGCCATGCCCTACACCTTTTCCTTGACTATTTTCTTTTTATTGCCCTTCATTTCGATGCAGGGTTTCTCGATTATTAATTTTTGTGAATTTTCGAGACATTTTCGTGCGTATTTTTTAACATTTTTCCATGTGACTATGCCCTCTTTTTTTTGGAATTCTAGTTTAATTTGACAAGTATGTCCAACCAACCTTTCCCCAATTTTTTTTTCTCCACCCTATTTTGCTCGCTGAATTTTTAGTTATTAATTTTTAAATGTGCTTTCGAGTGTCTTTTTTGTGTTTTTCGCATGTGAACCCCTCCTCTTTCCCTTGAAAATGAGTTTTGATATGACAGACCTGTGCATCCCCTTCCTCCAAACATTTTTCCTTTTTACTGCCCTTCAGTTCGGTCCTTAGTTATTCCTATATCAATTTTTGAGTCCGTCTTTTGGGTTTTTTCCATGTGAATGCAATCTATCTCGGTCGAAACCATGTTTTGACGTGATAGGTTTGTCAAGCACATTATTTTGCACATTTTTCCTTCTTTTTGCCCTACATTTTAGAGAGTGTATTTTCTGATATTAATATCTGTATGTATTTTTGAGCTCATTTTTTGTATTTTTCCCATGTGAATGCCTTGACTTTGCCTTGGACACCCTATTGCACTTTTCCATCATCTTTCCCTCGTTGCCTAGCCCATTGTTCCTTTTTCCATCATCTAGTAAGCCAGCTACTTCTGTGGCTAACCTTATGGTTGTACTTGATATTTCCACTATTAAGGAAGATGTATTAGATGATTTGGTTAAAGGCATTCAGATCTTCAATTGAAGGTTGCAAAATTAGATGAGAAATGACAAGAGGAAAGGGGTCAAGTATCACTCCCTAAATGAGGGAAAATATAAATATGAAGTGATAGTTTATTGCATAAAAGGAAGGATTATGTTTCTTATCAAGAGACCTTGGCATCATAGCTCATCTTTTAGAAAGATGGCAAGATCCAAGTAGAAGAAACAAGATTGTCTCTTTCTTTGAATTTTGGATAGCGAGATATGCAAAAGTTATTAGAAGACTTGGATGTTCGAAATGTTTATGCAGATGTACATGCTACTACTTTTAGTCTATAGTTTGATAGAATGTTTGGCCAAGTGATGGTTGGTCTGAAGGCTACAATATGGACACATGCTTTGCATGCAACTGAAAAGAGAAAGGCTACTAACAGTGAAATGTCTCATACATGGCAAGACATTTGTGACCTGAGTGGTTGGGAATCACCCATAGATGCATATTCAGTACATGAATATTTAGCAAAAGTGTAAAATACAAATGTACTTGTGAAAGAGAAATACAAGAGAAATAAAGATAATATATGGACATCTAAGAGAGTAATGATAAGAAGTATAAGTCAATCTAAAGCTACAAATCTCAGCCATCTCCTGAGCAAGTTATGGAAGACATGGGGAAAGAGTAAAAACAGGGTAGCAAACAAGAGGACAAAAAGACCAGCAAGCATTTGGGATATAAACTGCAATCTGATATTGAGAAAGCTACGGATCTCAAGAAGGTTCTTCAAGAAAATATTTTAAACAATCGAGTGGAATTCACCTTAGGAGAGGTGCTTGGCTTCGCCAAGAAAGAATTTTATGAAAAAATTATTAACAAAATTAAGAGAAAGTGTTACTTTTTTAGAGATACTACTAGTGCATTACTGCAACTTAAAGAGAAACTAGTTTATTGGGCATTCGGGCTAAATATGAGCATGATATGAGTACTCATTTGTCAATGGAGGATGCTGCTAATCAGTGGATAGCATGCGGAAAAGATAAGAAAGTGAATTAAAGTACATTGTCTTGTAACAATATGCATAGTGGAGCAAGGCAGATTCAACAATGTGGAGAAGAGACTCCAAGATTTATTCCTCGGAGTCATTCCATAAGAAAACATTGGGCAAGGGCTACCACTGAATCAGTAGTGAAAATACAAAGTGTAAAAATCCTTATATTGCTTTGCTTGACCGCAAATCTGATATTTATATTATTGAGCATGGATTGTAAAAAAATGGTACATGACCTATGGACACTGTTCAAAAATATAGGATTTTTGGATAAATTTGGTTGATTTTTTATATTTTGAATATTTTTCTTGTAAATATCCTAAAAGGTTTAGAAAACTTCTAAAATAGGATGACATGAAGAAAATAAGTTTTTTTTTAGCTAGTTTTGGGAAATCTCATGAAAAAAATGGCCTCCGGAATTCATGCAAGCACGATCATAGTCTTTAGGCAACAAACAACACTCCAAATGGGAGAAGATGCAAGAAGGAGAAATACGAAGAATTCTAAATAGGTGTCCTTGGTTTGACTCCCCTTTTGAAGCCAATGGAAATATCAAATTTACTATTTGAGGAACAAAGTAGAAGATAGTGTTTGATGTCTAGATAATCTAAAAAGCATTTGTCTTGGAGTTTAGTTGTCAAAGGATCAGCTTATGATTGTTGTAATAACCAGTACCACATAAGGTTGAAGTGTATTTGGAGTCGCATACACTACAAGAGAAAGGCCCTATAGGCGCACACTATACACACAAAATAGCGGGCGCGTTTATCAACGCATCTATTAGCGCTAGTACATAGACGCGAAAAACACATCTATATACCCGCGTTTCTGAACGCGCTTATAGATACGAAAATAAACACACATATTTTTCATTTCTCATAAAGTCCCTAAATATGATCAAACATCTTAACAACTAGAATTTTTTAGAATACACTACCAACTTTACTTCTTTGTGGTCTAATATAGCTTACCCAATCGCACTTGTTTGTGCATCTTGGTGCATTGTTCTTTGGATGTACGCATTCAATTCTAATACTATAACACAACAAACGTTATATGTATCACAAAAGTAACTTAATTGATATTTTAGTTGTTTTTGAGTATTACAAATATACATCCAATCATTCAAAGCTAATTATATGCTACAATGAATGATCAATCTCATCTTCAATGAGATCGGCCCTTCCTAGACTATCTACCTCTAGGTCTATGTTACCAATAGGCAATGAAACAAATAAGTCTATACCATTGTCAGATGTATTGCTATGCTCAATTTCTTCATCATCATCTGCAGCCATATTGTTATCCTCTTCTGCGCTTCCTTGAACATCCTCGCGGGGATCATCTTGCACTGCAGCATGTATCATCGATCATGACATCATCATGTACATCATCATTGATTGTTGGATTGTCGTCAACTATCTCTATGTTGGTAGCATTGCCATATATTGGTTTTGAACAATTAGATATGGGGATAACGTGCCACCATCGGTTATTGTTTACCATTGGGTGATACACAATCTACATTTAAAAAATAAAAAGTAAGCAACTTAGATATTTATTGTATTTTGAGAATGTATCAAGAAGTAATATATATGAAAATAAATAGCTTCAAATGTACCCGCTCGCATTGTTGAGGTAGTACGAATGTGTCATTCTTGCCTTGGTAAAATTTTGTAGAGTCAATCACTACAAAACCACTTGGATGACATCTAAATGTGCAATGCTCACCCAAAGTTACTACTTCTTTAAACAACTTTACATCTAGTACATATATAAAAAATCGCCTAAAGTTAAGCTTCAAAATATCTTGGATCAAGCCACAATAATCTTCCATGGTGCCACTGGTATCATGGAAGTTTGCAAGGATACCACAATCCTAGGTATTTCTCTTATCATCTATACGTTGAGTTCGAAAATGTTTGCCTTCACACCAAATAGCATTGAACAATGTGCACTAGTAGTACATTGTTGAGATCATATTAATGATTTTGTTAAAGATGAAACATGTAAAATTATTATATCATATATAACTAAAGATAATTTAATTATAAGTATGTCTCACCTTTGATAAGCAACCTCGTGCGTATTCCCACTCCTCTTGCGATATATCCATCGCCTGCTCTTTTTCCGTCTTCTCAATTTCTTCATGTAGCCAATCTATATCAATATGACGTGGAAGCGCACTTAAATGTTCTGGATATGGGACATTACATCCATGTCTAGTACGAAATGCTTGCCTTTCGCTTACTCTTCTTGCCCTTGCTTCTTTATATAGTGTCACCCATTTGCTCATTACTTCATTGTTAAGCACACAAAATACATTGAACTTACGAAGTTTCTCTTTCATTAGCACTTTGCTCCTTCCTTTTCCTTGAGGTATTATAGAGGTCATCCTCAAATCTTCATCATCTTTCCATAGTCGTGGTAAAGCATTAGCACTTTGCTCCTTCCTTTTCCTTGAGGTATTATAGAGGTCATCCTCAAATCTTCATCATCTTTCCATAGTCGTGGTAAAGAGGGGTCCACTTTAGTAAGATATTCAGAGATTTGTACAAGGGATGATTGCACTAACCAACCCTCAGCCATGCTTCCCTTGGGCCGTGCATTTTTCCTTGCAAAATATTTTAGGGTTTTCATAAAGTGCTCTAGAAAAAACATCCACCTTGCATGAACTACCCCACAAATCGCGATCTCATCAATCAGATGTACGAGTAAGTGTACTTGAGTAGTCAAAATGGAGCGAGGAAAAGTTTCTTCCACCAAACAAACCACCTCAATGGACAATACTCGAGCCACTTGCAACGTATTTGGATCGATTTCCTTCAAACTCACAAATCTACCAACATGCAATTGAGAATGATGATTAGTTTTGTCCGTAAATTTAAGCGGGTTTACTACGTGATGTATGTAATATGTAAACTAAAAAATAAATTTAATGTATACATACCTCGTGAGCTCACCCATCTTGTAAATGATATCACGCACATCTTTCGAAACACAATGGGATATGCTAGTAGGAAGGATGAATTGTACGTAAATATTCATACATTGTTATTTAGTCTACATAGTTACTCCACTAATTAATATGTTTATGGCTATGAAAATCCTTACCTGAATCATTTTGTGCCAATCGTGAGACTTCAAACCGGATAGTTGCTCCACACCTCTTTTCTTTTCTTTATGAAGGCTCCCTTGAGGCATCTCATATATCCTGTGGGAGTTCGAAAGCTACATATCTGTTGCTTCACCATCTTTTCTTCGGACTTCGACAACATCCAAGGTGCACGCGGTAACTCGATCTTTCCTCTAGGTCCGATGCATGGCCAAGCTCGTCTCATACGTCCAATGCTATGTAGATCCTCCCTTACATTGACACAATCACGAGCCCCGATTAAGTGATCCCATAATGTAGAGGAAACATTCTTGAATATATGCATGGGGTCCAACATGTGATTGATCTTGAGTTTAGTCCAATGTGGGAGACAAAAAAATGTAGAGAATTTAAGGCACAAACAATATATTATTTCTCATTCTCATAATGGAGTGTACTTTAAAGACAAACCAAATAAGTAAACTAGTTATCGACTCATGCCGAGTGGAGGATGATCATTGGCGTGTGTCCAAGTGTCCTTCCGATCTTGAACGGTCAGAGATTGTGGAGTTCTTCCATTAGTGGGGGGTGCATATTTGGGGTGGTCAATAGGAAGAAAACGATGATGATTGTCATAGATAACCTTCTTCAAGCGTGCCAGTCTAGAAGAAACCAGAGAGGGACCGCAAATTGGACATGCATGATATCCTGATGTAGTTAAACCTGTAGAAATAAGTGGATTAATGATGATATATATTTGATTAAGGGTAAGAATGAATAAAATAGAGTACGCATGATATCCTGATGTAGTTAAACCTGTAAAAAATGTGTAAAACTAGTATTTTAAAAATATCTTCTTTTGAACCAACACTATATGCTTATATATTTATGAGTGGCTCCCTTTCCCACCCAACCCCCCTACCCCCTCCCGTAAGATATATATGACATTTCACATGATAGTTGTGTAGTAGGTGTTACCATCCATACAACTCATAAAACTAAATCTTAAGGGGCCTCCCTCCCCAAGCTTTCTAGCTCCCATCAAGTTTTGATAATGCTTTAGTTCACATATATTTTAATTTGAAGATATTTTTCTATGATCATGTTAGTGTTATGTGTATGATATCCTTGACTTCTTCCTAAGGCTTGATGCTAAAGACTTATACTTAGCTACCTTAGTAGCTACCCCCACATTAGGTTTCACAACTTGGAAAGGGGTAGTGGTATGCACATCTCGCGAACTCCCTATAAACACTTATCTCTTACTTGTGGATGGCATTGATATTGACTAGATACATTAGTCATCTCAAGAGTATATAATTGTGAGCCCTTGCATTTGTCCATGGAGCTGTTAGGTAATAATTGTAGTCGATTTAACATCTCAACACTATATTCGGTATTTCTCCAAGGATTGAGAAGCTTTGGCCTCTTTCCAAATAAGCCACTTGAATCATTGCCTCAACACCTCAACAATACTTATAATTTACTCAACACTCAAATTTATTGTGAGAAAAGCTACCTCTAAAGGCTTAGGCATTGATTCAAAGTATTGCTCGTATGTGAGAGATGAAAGGGAAAAACCAACCTCCAACTTGACAGAAGAGGAGAAAGGATCGCTATGAGAGTCAAGCATTAGTGATGGAGTGAAATTATCACCAACATCAAATTTAAATAAGTTAATCAACACTCAAATGTCTTGTGAGAAAAGCTACCTCTAAAAGCTTAGGGTATTGATTCAAATTATACTTTAAAAAAATTGTCTTCCATAACTTAGTACTCAAGAGAAACATAGTTTGAATGTTTTTAGATCATGATAACATTCTTCAAATTACTTTCAATTAGAGCAATGCCCTATTCATGCAATGAATTATTATTAAATAAAATTTCCATAACAAAGCTCAAGAAACCAATATGTGTATGAAAATCAAACCTTAAAAGAGGTGTAAACTTATTCATTTTCTCTTTACAAGCCTTTCAATGGAGCAAAAAACATGTAAGGAAGAACAATAATTTTGATGTAGAAACCCTAAAAGTCATTTGTAGTAGTATAGCTTCAAAAATGAATTCTCCTTTCCATACCCATGTAGCTAAGAAAGACAATTCTTGTGACGAATTTCAATGTTGTAACTTCTTGAACTTCAAAATACCCACTAAGAAGACATCAAGCACACAAGGAACAAAAGACCAAAAAATAATGTAAACACAAGGCTTGCATATGACTTCCACTTTGAAAAATATATTCTCTTTCTTCAATTCTTGACTTGACAAGAAAGAAGGACACAACATAATCAAATTCACTGGAGTAATCTTTTCATCATTTTGGTTTCAACAAGGAAACTCTTCTTCTCTCCCACTTATACATTACAAATAGCAATACCATGTTTTCAAGACTTGTAAAACAAAACCTAAACAAAGAACCTTCTCCACAACTATAGAACCCATAAAACTTTAATTTGTGCATTAGTACAAGAGGCAATGCCACTAGTATGCTTAATTTTCCATGCTTCAGTCAAGATTCTAATTACCTTGCTCAAAAAATGGGTTCCACGGTCCGATACTATTTCCTTTGGCAGACCGAAACAGCAGATTATCTGCTCAAGTAGGAAACTGGCAGTCTCTTTTGCATTGTCCTATCTCGTCGCCCGTGCTTCTAACCACTTTGTAAAGTAATCAGTGGCTACTATAATTTATCTCTTATGAGTAGTAGAGGACTGAGTAATATGTGAAATTACTGCTCCTAGCTATGGAAGTAAGGATTTCCTTCTAATCTTACTTGCAAGTTTCACAAGCATCTTGTGAACCTATGCTAGCAACATTAAGGAAACCATTTGTTTTTTAAGGTATTCAAAGAATTTTTAGCATTTATTTGAGATATGTAGTGCCTTTACTAGAAAAATGCTTTGAAGATAAAAGTATGCTCAAACATTCATTTTTTCTCGTAATATAGATTTTGGAAATGATGTTATGCATGCTAAACACCTAATGTATTGTATCAAATCATGAATACATTGAAAATGTGTGTCTAACCTATTTAAGTACACATGCCCTATGAAATATGCAAGTTAAATTTTTAATTAAAGACAGTCCATTTAATCTGATTCTTACCTCTTGATTGAAGAAAAATGTTATCTCTCCTCTTCCGCCATCTCAAGCTCAAAATTCTCTTAAGAAAAAATTGGTTACACGATGTAGACCATGACAAATATCCTTGCTTTAATTGTTGAGACCCCCACATCCTTGGTTCTCACCTTCTTCCTTACCTACTCAGCATGAAATTCCTATTTGAGTGTTAGATATTCTTGTGTGCATATGCAAAAATGTATGTGCAATTTGAAGTTATTTTAGCTTTATGCACGTGTAGCTCATTGTATTATATATAGTTGTAGTAGGCTCCATGCAATGCAAAGCATAATGATGGTGCAAACGTACGTGATTGCCACATAGTTAGATGTTTTTTTGTGTTTCCCACAAGTGCATGACAACTTATCTCGTTAAGGACACACACCATACTACTAGCCCATTTTGGGGGAAATTCCCTATAAAAAGGAGTGCAAAACTCATGCACAATCATAATTAAATTTGCCACAAGGTGATAGTACCACTCAAATATGTTACCCTTCAACATTATGCTAAAGAAAATCATGTGATGCATCTTCTCATTTACTTGATAAATAAACATTAATTTTTGGGAGTCTTTAATGTGCATTTCAACATCCTAAAAATTTTGGATACACACTGCTAAGTGTAAAGTGCATGCATGATTGAGTTTTAAAGATGCAAATATTAGCTTTGGATCACAATAATTTTAATGATTTCAAGAGGAAAATGTCCTTCACCTAGAAGATTATAAATTCTCATATAGAATAGATGGAATATATGCAAAAGTAGGGGAAACATAGACATGAACCTTACAAGACTATGCTTATTAGATGTTGGTGTGGTGATTGAAACATAGACATGAACCTTACAAGACTATGCTTATTAGACTATGCTTATTAGATGTGCTTACAAGACCTAATGTTTGAACTTGCATTCAGGATGGGCCAAATTTGGGATTTAAAAGATCAAATCTTCCACCTGTGGGAAGATAATTAATTAAAATTTCATAAGCTAAAGAGGACTCGACAATATGCAATTGTTGATTTGAAGGGTTGTAGACAACCAACAATAGCACTGTTTTTTACTGGGGCTGGACTTGGACAGTCTTTTGCAGTGTGGCCTTCTCCTTTGCATCGACTGCATAAGGGCTTGTAATCCACTGACCTTCGAGGATTTGGACAATTTGGTGAAATGTGTCCCTTTTCTCCGCATCTGTAACATTCCACTTCTGATCTCTGACCACCGCCAGACTGTCTTCCTCTGTAACTTTGAGAAGGAAATCTTCTGGGTCCGAAATTAGGACCAAACTCTCTAGGCTTGGGTCCAATATCTTGTGTTGTCATTTTGGATTCCAGCAAGTTGAATCTTGCGTCTTCTTCCTTCCTTCTCCTATCATGCATCTTTAAAAACATGATAGGAGACCTGTGTCAAAATCACATGCATTTACAAAAAAATAAGCACAACTATGAATACATATCTAAACATGCAATGTGTACAAATTTATTGGAAATTTACACGATTTTTTAAATGGAATATATGTAATTTTCACATTTATTTTCATGATGTAATAAACACATATAGTATAGATTTTTAAAAAAGAAGATATTGGTTATACATAGGTCTACAACTAGTAGCTCCCTCGTTTTTTGGTACCCTTTCTTATGTGATTATTGGGAATCTTATATACAAACTAAAGCCACATTTAATTTTTTAAAATAGATAATAATACAATTTAATATAACAAAATATTGAATGATGATGTAAAATGAGAACAAATTTCTTTATATCAATTTGAAGCCACCTAGCATGATTGCTAGTATCGAACTACCTATGTACTACACTATGTACATGGATCACATCTCATGAGAGAAGGTGTCATCAAAATCTCCCCCTTGATCATTGTCCTTTTCATCATCTTCCTTGTTGTGGCTTTCATCAATTCTTATTTGTATATCTTTCTCTCATTTTTCTTCATTGTGTTGTTGTCTCTATAGATGTTGAATTGTATACTTAGAAGTGACTAAAGTATTACATTTCAAATATTAAAAGCAACAACTTAACAATAACCATAAGTTTTCACCATAGTTGCATCGTCATGATGCCCTTCTCATATAAGTATGTTCATGTAATCGAGCTTGTTATGATTATGCTTTTAAGCCATCTCACGGAAAGTGGGATTTCAACCCGCAATGTTAAAGTGTAAATCAATCATAAGTATAAGTACAAGAAAAACTTAAGATGAAATGGTGATATTTATAGCTTATGTCTTCTATTTGTGGATACCTCCTAATTCAAAATTGGAGAATCCAAATCATCCTATTGGGATTCATAATACCTTTCTCTATTATGTGTAGGGTTGGGATTTGGATATGATGATCCCATCTAGGAAAGAAGCATTTACAATTATTCTAGGAGCATTTTCATAACTTTGCCCATACTCGATTATCGATTAGCCCTATTTGCTTTTTTTTCAATGCAATATTTTTCTTTCTCTTTCTTTGCCTTGGATAATGTTTAGGAATCATGTTTATGTTAAGTTTTTTGATGTTCATTGTCCTATATATTTGAGTAGCAGGGCGAGATACACTTGGGAATTCCACCTTGATATATTTGCCTTGAGCAGATTCACACGAATATGCAAATGGTTATTGTTATACTACAAAAGTACACGATTATATTGAATGTTTCTTTATAGAAAATTCTAATATTAATGACATTTTCTAGATCATGTAAAGCATTGTCTCTTTTAGGTAAGAAATGCAAATAATTATGGCAACTATCACACTATCAACAAAGAGGATTTTTGCAAACAATCATTCTTTTCTCTAGATCTTCAATGGTGCTAGAAAACCCTAGATTGTGACGATTATTCTTACAAATATACTTGCAATTTAGGGTTTTGGATCTATATTCAAGAACCTTATATAAACAGACATGTAGCACCCCTATGAATAGGCAGTCTCCTATATAGACAAACAACTAGCCTTTCAAAACAATTTTAGACTAGTGATCCTATTGGATAGATGATTTAGGCTTGTAATCTGATAAGACAAATTAATCAAAGTAGAAATCTTGGCATAACACACTGTAGATGGCACCCTATCATAAGGTAAATGTGGTAATTGTCAGAGAGAGAACTAGGGAGAGAAGAAGAAGAGAGAGAAAGACTACAGAGGAGAGAGAAAGACTGCAGGAAGAGAGAGAAATAGAGTGACGAGGAGAGAGAAAGACTAGAATTGGAGAGAGAAAGACAGGAAAGATGTAGAAGCCATGGAAGCTTGGAGCAAGCAGGGAGAGAAAGATTGTAATTGTATTGATATGTCAAAAGATGTGAAAAATTACAACTTCTCTCCTTATATACCAGTGTCAGTGTGACATGGCATATTATTAGCATTCTAAGTATTCCCAGCTTCTTACAATCCATCCCTTCCCAAAAGTTTTTGTCCCCAAAAACAAAACTAGAAAGAGCTAAAGAAAAGATGGATGGAACAGAGTACTACTCTGTTTTTACAGCTTTACAAATAGGGAATGAGTGAAGAATTATCATTACAAGGGCTGAATTTGAAGTACGAAAAGTGGACCCTGCTATATACATGGTTTGAAGAACTTTAGAAGCCATTGGAGCTATAGAATCTTCAACAAATAGTTCCAGAAGAAAGTAGACAGCTTGCTGGAATAACAGTCCCTGCTGGACCAAATCAGCCATAACTTTTGATAGAAGTGTCCAAATGAAGTGTACCACATATCAAAACGAAGCTCTTGAAGAGTACTTTAAGCTCATGTAGATAGCTCAATTCTGAAAATGAAGTACGACAAAAACTGTTCTAAAACAGCGTGCTGTCCTGAACCAGTCTGCACCAATACTAGCTCCAAAAGCAGTAGGCTTCAGCCACCAACGTATCCTTCAAGTATGGATACTCATCCAATATTGAATCAGGTCTCCAAGAAGCCTCTTCAGAGGGTAAACCTCTCCATTTAATCAAATATTCCACAATAGAACGTGATCGAAGCTTCTTTTCACGCTGACCTATAACAGCCTCTGGGATGTACTGAACAATACCATCTTCATCAATAGGTGGCAGCTCATCAACTAAATCCACTGGATCACCATAATAGGGCTTGAGCTGACTAACATGGAAGACGTTATGAATCTTTGTAGAAGAGGGAAGCTCTAGTCTGTATGCCAAATCTCCAATCCGCTTAAGGATCCTGTAAGGGCCATAGAATCTGTAGGCAAGCTTATTACTGGATCCATCTTTCAATGTAGAATACTTGGATTTGGGCACTTTCAACAAAACCAGCTCTCCTTCCTGGAACTCTAAAGGCCTCCTCTTCTCATCAGCATACATCTTCATCTGATCTTGAGCCTTCCTTAGATTCACCTTGCATTGCTGAAGAAGGGTCTGCATTCTATCCAACTCTTCCTTCCCATGAGGGTTGATCTTTTCGTTAAAAATGACTGTGGGTAGGGGCACCTTGTAACCATACAAAGCCTCAAAGGGTGAAACTCCTATGCTCGCATGAGTGGAATTATTATAAGAAAACTCAGCCAGGTGTAACCAAGAATCCCATGAGGTTTGGACATCATAGCAAAAATGGCGAAGATAAGTCTCCAACCATTTATTAACTCTCTCTGTCTGTCCATCAGTTTGGGGATGATAAGCCGTAGATGGAGCCAACTTGGTACCCATAGATGTAAATACCGCTTGCCAAAAGTTACTCATAAACTTTGAGTCCCTATCATGGACAATCACCTGCGGTAATCCATGCAATCTGAAAATATGCTCCATAAACTGGTTGGCCACCTGAGAAGCAGTAAACTGAATTTTTGTTGGGATAAAATGAGCTGCTTTGGTGAGTCTGTCAACCACCACATAAATGCTATTCCACCCCTTCTTGGTAGTAGGTAAGCCAGTGATAAAGTCCATAGTAATATGAGTCCATTTACCCGTAGGAATAGGCAATGGCTGCAATAAACCTCCTGGCTTATGGGTGCTATCCTTATTTTGCTGACAAGGCATACACTTCATAACGAAGTCCTTGACATCTTTCCACAGTCCTTTCCAATAAAAGCTCTTGCTGATCCTGTCATAAGTCTTGAAAACTCCCAAGTGTCCAGCTAAAGGCGAAGAATGCATCTCCTCCATAATTTTTCGCTTGAAGGAAGAAGTAGAGGGAATAACAATCTTGCCCTTCCACCAAATAAGACCATTTTTAAGCTGGTAGTGCGAGTTTTCTTCCATGAGACCTTGCTGTAATTTCTGAAAGATTTGGCTGAATTCCTCATCTAAGAGATATGCCTCTTGTAGCTCTTCAATCCAATCACTATGTAATTCCGTCATGGCTGATACTTTGCAGGCCCACATACGAGAGAGAGAATCAGCCACTATGTTATCTTTGCCCCTTGTATGAGTGATGTCAAAGTCATAATTTTGTAATGTTGCTACCCATCGTCATTGCTTTGGAGTAAGATTTGACTGAGTAAGGAAATACTTGAGTACGCGATGATCACTATGCACTCTGAATCGGCTGCCATATAAGTAATGGTGCCATTTCTTGATTGCATGCAGAATAGCCAACATTTCCTGATCATAAACATTCATGGCCATCTCCTTATCAGTAAGCTTACGGCTTTCAAATGCAATTACTCCATGCTCCTGAAGCAAAACAGCCCCAATGCCACGGCCACTAGCATCACATTGTATAGTAAACTCTTTAGAGAAATCCGGGCATACAAGAATAGGAGCGGAGGTAAGTAATTCCTTTAACTGGTTGAAGCTGCTATCTGCAAGAGAATCCCAAAAGAAAGCCTCTTTCTTCAACCTGTCAGTTAAAGGGGCTGCAATTGCCGCATAATGCTTTATAAATCTGCGATAGAATGAAGATAGACCAAGAAATCCTCTAAGAGAGGTAGTAGTAGTAGGCGTTGGCCAATCTTTTATGCATTGCACCTTCTTGGGATCAGCCTGTATTCCTTTTTCACTGACTATATGTCCCAAGTATTCCACTTCAGTCTGCATGAAAGAACACTTCTTCTCCTTAGCAAAAAGCCTATGATGTCTCAACACATCAAAAACCTTCCTCATATGTGACAAATGATCCTGAAAAGTCTTGCTGTAGATCAAAATGTCGTCGAAGAATACCAAGACAAACTGAAAGAGGAAAGGTTGTAGAATCTTATTCATCAGGCTTTGAAAGGTAGCTGGAGCGTTTGTAAGGCCGAATGGCATCACCAAGAAATGGTAAAGCCCACGATCAGTCCTAAAAGCAGTCTTGACCTCATCACCCTCTCTCATGCGAATCTGATGATACCCTGATCTCAAATCAATCTTCGTGAAGAATCGAGCCCCCTTAAGCTCATCAAGCAAATCATCTATCCTGGGTATAGGATACCTGTTCTTCACTGTTATCTTGTTAAGATCCCTGTAGTCAATGCACATTCTGAAAGATCCATCTTTCTTTTTGACTAACAGGACTGGGGATGCATACGGTGAAGAACTTGGTTCAATGAATCCCATTTCAAGAAGCTCTTTGATTTGCTTGGCTACTTCCTCTCGTTCACATTTTGATAGTCTGTAAGGTGGCTTATTGATCGTCTTTGAGTTGGGTTCCAAATCAATGGGGTGATCCACCGCTCTCTTAGGAGGCAATGAAGTAGGTACTTCAAATAAATCTCTATACTCCTCAAGAAGAGCTGTCAAGGCTGGATGGTTTGCTGAATTATTGGGCTGATCCTGTGTTTCTTTGTTCAAATGCAATACAAATATCTGTGAGCGCTTCTTGTACTCTTTCTTGAGTTGTTGAATGGTGATAAGCTGAAAATCAGATCTACTAGGGATTCCCTGTAAACGGATGAGCTGTCCATTGGAGAAAAACTCCATATATAACTGTGAGAAATCCATAGTAATCCTGCCTAAGGTCATCAACCAGTCACAACCAAGTACAATATCTATGGGCCCCATTTCCAAAGTGATCAGGTTTACTTTGACTTCAAAATTTTCAGCCATCTGCAAAGAAACCTGTGGACAAATCTGTGTGCTGATTTCCTCTTCACCATTAGCCACTTGTACTCTAATGGGCTGCTGTAAGTCGGTGGGAACACAATTCAACTTGTACAAAATGGATTTATTGACAAAACTGTGGGTACTGCCACTATCTATCAGGATGAACACTGGCTTTCCACATATGCTTCCCTTCATACGAAGTGTATTAGGGTTCTTAGATCCCGTCCAAGCATCCATAGAGATAGAACAATTAGTGGCAGCAGGCAACTCATTACAAAATCCACCAGGATCAAATGGAATATCACCGCCTGGATCAAAAGGAAAAGAGTCAGATGGATCATAGAAGTACTCCTGTCCACCATCATCCTCGAAATCTTCATTTTCAGCATTGATTGGGACTGTATTAACTTCATCTATGTCATTTTCAAGGTCCTCAAGAACTAGCATACTCTGAATTTTTGGCTTGGCATTTTTGTATACACACTTTGAAGCATGGTCAGGAGTATACTTTTCTCCACACTTGAAGCATAAGCCTTTGTCCTTTCTTTCCTTGTAAAGATCCATGGGAATATTTCTAGAATTTGTATTGGCTGAAGTAGACTTAGGCTTATTGTCACCTTGCTTAAATTCAACCTTTGGACTGTTTGCTGTCCTGAAATTGCCTTGAAGCCTAGAAGCATTAAATGGGGGATAAGTTGGTATCCGTAAGCTCCCACTAGGCATATGGTTGCTGCCATAATTGTTACCAACTTGCCCTTGCTTTAAAACAGTCCTTGGCTGTCCATAACTTGACTGAAATGAAGACTCTTTCCTATACTTCCTTCCAAAGCGCTCTGCAAGCTCAATAGCCTTGAAAAGTGAAGTAGGATTTTGCGCCATAACATCAGCTGACAAGGATGGTTCCAAACCATACATGAACTTGTGTAACTTGGCCTCATCACTGATGTTTTCCACATACATGGTCAAGTTGAGGAATTGGTTTGTATATTCCCTTACACTTAGGCTCCTTTGTTCCAAGTTGTACCATCTTCGTTCTAACTTCTCTTTCTCAAGAGGTGAAACAAAGACTTCAGCCATAAGTGCCTTGAAAGCTTCCCAATTCTCAATAAGTACATTCTCTTTCTTGATATACCTCCACCAAGTGTGAGCAAATCCTTCTAAGTGGAGGGAGGCAAAATGTATCTTCATGTCATCAGTTTTAGGAAATATGTCAAAATAAGACTCCATCTTAGAAGTCCATTCCTCTAATTCTGATGGTGAAGATGACTGGCCATTGAATTTGGATAAAACAATTTTATCCTTGAACTCTCTATCATGGAAAGGTTGCTGTCCCAAAACTGGCTGATCGGAATTTCTAAGTACAGAACCCCCAAAATGAGATTGAAATCTTCCAACAGGTGGCTGAGAATTACCCTGTAATCTTCCTGTTGGTAAAGCACTCCTAGGATGCTGAGTATGCAGTCCAAAAGCTTGAGTATTGGCGCCGTTCAAACTGCCCAAATAGTCATCATGCCTTTGTGAAGCTTCTCCTACTTCATACTGACTATTGGGAATACCTCTTCTTCCAATGATTCCATCTCCATAACCATTTTGGTTGGATGGCTGAAGTGGGACTGAAGGGTCATTGTTTGAACAAGCCTTCTCATTAGCTTCTTTTGATCCTGTTTGCGATGGCATCAATTGAGAAAATTTTGTCATAAGCTGAGCATTGGATTCTACTAATTTATCAATGGAAGCCTTGGTTTGGGTAGTTGATTCCATCAACTTATCAAGCGTAGACTTCGTTTGTCCATGAGATAAAACCATTTGTTCCATTGTAGACTTTGTTTGACCAAATGATAAAACCATATGCTCCATTACTGACAAAATAGCTTCATGACGTTCCTTATGTCTTAGTTCATGGGCACACAAAGCGTCATTGAGAATACTAATCTCTCCTTGTTGAGGCTCTTCAGGGTTCTCTTGAAGTGTGCTTTCCATCATAGAATCCCTGATTTGCTGTGCATAATCCTCCTGGACCTTATTTTTACCTTTATGTCCTGCCATACTAGTGCAGTCCTGCAGTACCCCCTGTCAGTAAAACGGCTATAACTTTGGCTAGAAAACTCCGATTGCAAAACTTTTTTGTGCAAATCGAAGCTTACAATGCCCTCTTCGAGATGAGCTATAGCACGCTATAACAGGTTTAGGACAGAAAATTCTGTAACTGACTTTCAGAGTCTGAACTGTCTAGTCCTGCACCCTGTTTAGACCTGTAAGTGCCCTGTTTTGACCCTGTAATGCAAGAAAGTAACCTCCAAAGGCTACCAAACCCTGCAAAGGGGTATATAGGACCTGTGGGTACCCTGTAGTACCTGCACCTGTACTTTAGTATCAAAGGGTGTACCTGTATCCACCTGTAAATACCCTGTGGGTAACCTGAAAATGCCCTGTTTTACCCTGTTTTACTCCAATAGGTACTTGAGTCGTTGGAAAGTCTTCAATCTTCAATTCTCCACTCGCTGTACCTGTGTGAGGGATAAAACGGCAGGACGGGCTCCCTACACGGGCTCCGAATCACCGAGAGGTGGGCAAAGTTCCCCCCTGGTCGGTTGGTTGCACCCCTTCGGGATCTTCGATAGTGAGGGAGGGTCACCTCTCCTTTGTCCCACTATCTCCCCCGGCATCCACCTTTTTCCTCGGTGGGAATATCAACATGGCAGAGGCTAGGGTACTAAGCAATCAGCATGATATGCATTTGGAAAATATTCATTCAGCCTTTCATGAGATGCAATTGATTGAGATAAAAGAACTTGAGATGGGAGAAGGGTTTACCTATGCAATTCAGTGACTCACTGATTGCTAGTACTTACCCTTTTACAATATTTCAGCTTGGATAAGAGAGAATTTCAACAAAACAGATCAAGGTTATGCATCAAGCTGATCAAATGTTACCTAAGATGAGTAATGGTTTTGAATCAAAAGGAATTCAATGAAATAGGCTGAAATTGAAGAAAATTAATACTATTCTCTGATCTATTGATCAATTCAGTGAATTAATTGATCAATAACCTCTCATCAACAAGTGGAAAAGCCATTAGCAATAGGATTATTGAGAGATTTCAGAGATTAGCAAAAGAAAATACCTCCATTAAGCTTGAAAATGATGATGGATATCAGCTTTAACCCGATTGATGCAAGAGTTCTTCATAATCCACCATGAATCCAACATAAAGCTTGAAATCTCCATGAAATCAGTCCATACATGCTTCAATATGATGAAATCCTTGAAAGATCAATACTCCAGCCTTGCTTGAACACTTGAACTTCAAAGATTCAAGCTCTCTGATGAAAAGCCCCAAAATATTCCTTCCATTTGAGCTTCATTGACATGCACGGGCTGAAATCTCTTCAATGTCTTCAATCTTGAAGTCTATCCAGCTTGTATTCAGCTTTAGAGAAGCCTTGAAGGTCGGGAAAGTCCAAAATCTTGAGAAATTTGAGCTTCCATGTCTGTGGCTATGGCTGCCCTGCTGTGTATTAGGGTTTTGAACAGAGAAATGGCTGATGAGAGTTCCCCTGGGGCTGAAAGTTGATGTAATCCATTGTTTGATGAAGCCTTAAGAGTCTTTGATCAGTGAGCTGAGCATTTGGAGCAGCAGAGCAGTGAGAAGAGGGCAGGAAGATCAGCGCAATTTGCGGCGCATTTTTCGGGCAGTTCTGGGCTGGTCTTCAGCAGCAGGCATCAACAATGGTGCTCCTCCTGTAGCTTAGGCAACAAAGATTCTTTACCCTATGGTTTGGCAGTGAGATATTCAGCACAGAGAGAGAGATTTGTGAAGATTCTTGACATCCACCATGGAAGCTTCAGGCAAAAGCTTGAAAGAGAGAGAGAGAAGCTCTCTTTTGAAAAGTAACTGGAGTTTAGTCTGTAACTAAGCCCGGTTAACCATTCTTTACCCTAGTTACCTCCATTTTTGCATAAAATTTGATGACGTCCAGCCATTTAAGCCTTTACCCGCCATATCTGACCTTGGATAACTCCAGATGTAGTCATTGCTAACTGTAGTTGTCCTGCAGCACTCCACTAGTCACTGTCTTGTACCATTTTTGTCTGAAATTGGTTTGAAATAGAAAAATGAGAGTGAAAATGGAAGAAAATAATGGATCAAAGACTGAAGCTCTGATACCACTTGTCAGAGAGAGAACTAGGGAGAGAAGAAGAAGAGAGAGAAAGACTACAGAGGAGAGAGAAAGACTGCAGGAAGAGAGAGAAATAGAGTGACGAGGAGAGAGAAAGACTAGAATTGGAGAGAGAAAGACAGGAAAGATGTAGAAGCCATGGAAGCTTGGAGCAAGCAGGGAGAGAAAGATTGTAATTGTATTGATATGTCAAAAGATGTGAAAAATTACAACTTCTCTCCTTATATACCAGTGTCAGTGTGACATGGCATATTATTAGCATTCTAAGTATTCCCAGCTTCTTACAGTAATAAAGTGACACATCCCCAAAACAAAACAGACAGCACCCCAATTGAGTGACAACTTTGTAAGAAATATGGAGCTTTTTTAGTCACACAACATTATGATCTTCATGATCTCGATGGTTTTTTTCATATTAGACATAAGTTTAATGTGAGTTAAACAATTGAACCATGTAACATTTTTTATTTTTTAAATCTTATAAGATCTTAAAACACTTGAATATCACTCTCTTACCTCCTCATTGTCATTCTTTTATGAACCCTTTACTTATAACTAAAACTATTAACTTCAAAATATCCCAAATTTTTCTTTCGAGATCCATATGATATATATGGTTGGACTATTCAAAAGCATTCATGTAGCTCGCTCGGCAAAAAAGGTCATAATGGAGGATTGTTAGATGACACTCTATTGGCCCCTTTATCATATAAATTGTTTAGACAACACCTTGTATTTCAAATAGTTCTCACTGAAACAATGCATCAGACACGTGTGAAGCAATTTCTTGATTATTGGAAAGAAGAAGAAGGTTTGTAATGTTTGTTTTGAGCATGTACACACTTCAAAATATTTCCCTTATATTTATGAGCCTTATGAAGAAGCAAAATCTTGCTTGCATTTTTATATGTTTAATTTATGCAAGGATTTCAATGGTATCCATGTAAGAAGTTCTCTTTAGTTGTAAATAAATATTCAAACTCAAATATGGATAAACATGGAAAAAGTTGGATCTTTTTTAGGGTTTTAGGAAGTTTCTAAATGGCATGATGACTGTGAAGGCAAGAGAGTCAAAGGTTGCTCAAGTATTAAGCACATTTGGAGATTGCTTAGTGTAAGTGAAAAGTTCAAGGATAAGTATTATAGTGTTTTGGATTCAAATTTAGATTTGAGTGCAAGTGATGATGATGAATGGTTCCTTCCACCCATGGTCTTCCCAAAGATTGAGGCAAAGGGAATGGAAGAGGAAAAAAGCCAAAGCAGCTAAGGATTCTCAAGTTTCCTAACATCAATAATAGTGCT